>NC_064626.1:1041297985-1041601015 GCF_023864275.1 Schistocerca cancellata
GACACTTCGGAAATTATGAAAGAAATTGGCAAGGTACACCGAATTTTGAGATGGAACCGCCGACAGGACGTAACAATGACTGATATGCTACTCGCCGACACGATGATTTTGACTATAAGCTGTTCATTACTACACGTAAATTCAAAACGTTTAAGAATTCTGCCAACGACATTCATCCACAAGCGTGGCTCCATCAATTCTTTCATTGTTTCCCTCCCAACTGGTCATTAGAGCACAGGTTAGAATTTATGTGTGGCTACTTGGAGAATGAACCAGCTGTAAGAATGTGATCAGTCATTCACGATTGTCACAGTGAAGGAGAATTTTACCATGCGTTCCTCTCAGCATATTGGTCTCAAGCTACACAAGACCGAGTAAAACATAGCATCATAATGATGAAACATTTCGAACAATCTGAATTTTCCAGTCTTGTGAAATATTTTGAAGACATGTTGCACAAGAATTAGTACCTGTCAAACCCATACAGCCCCTCAGAACTCATCCGCATTTGCTTAATCAAACTGCCTGAACATTTGAGACATATTATTTCAGCAGGACGTTGCAAAGACGACAATGAAGCTTTTCAGGGACTGTTACAAGAACTGGAAATTGACACTGACAATCGCGGAACGCGAAAACAGGAGCAAAACAATCACAGATCACATCCGTCACAATTCCGCAATGACAGAAATAATATACGACAAGGTTATTCTTTCCATGTAAATTGTGACCGAAGCAGACACCACCCGTATGACAACCGTTGGCAGAGTAGTAATAATTACAGGGAAAGATCACCTCTCCGCGGTAATGACTATCATAGAGACAATCAGAGAAACAGACAATATAGGAACCAAAATAATTATTATCAAGGGAGACAGAATAACTTTAGACGCAATGGTCCAGCGCGCAGTTACGATTCAGGGAGAAATTCTCCACCACGTGACCGACAAGAAAGAAACTATGGAATCTACCGACATGACGACAGACGATATGATCGTAACGACAGACCTGAACTGCATCAGAACTGGTGGGATTTAAACAGGGCAGGGCCCTCTCATCATGGTGAATTTGTAGAAGTTAGGTCTCCAAATCCCAATAACGACGCGCGCCAACAAAGAGACAATAGGCAATGACTCACACCACTGGCAGCCACAAAACGTACTTATGAAACTGATGACGCAGCTGCCGTAGCTAGTAATTACGTAAAAATGGAAGACATTAGGGGCATCTTACTCCAGGAACACGACGTAAAACTTAACAACATTGCATATCCTGTGATTCACATTACTGTAAATGACGTAAAATTTACGGCAGTACTTGACTCTGGCAGTCCCATTTCAGTAATTAGTGAAACAGCTTTTAGCAAGTGCAATAAATCGAACGATTGCCCCACACATCCGTTACGTAAGATTAAATTACAAGGTGCAATCTTTGGAAAAAGTGTAGATGTACGCCAACAAACCAACTTAGAATTATTTTGTCAAAGCCACAGCTTCTCTATGAACTTTCTTATTGTTCCATTATTGTCGACGGAAATTATATTGGGAGTAGACTTTTTGAATGAATACAAAGCAATCTTAAACTTTCACGATGCTGAAATAAGTTTAGAGAAGGAAGGTAAGTCAATAGCTTTGAAATTTGAAGATTGGCTCTCAAACCATGACGAGGAAGTTAATCGGCTTTACCTTCTGTTAGACAACAGTTCGGAATTTTCTACGGAACTAGACACTAACAATCACTCTGCAAGTACTGACAGGGATGATATCGACGGCATATTTGAAATTAATGAGTTAATTCAGAATAAAATTCAAACAATTGAGAATTGTAATGACACTGATAGGCAGGACCTTTTTGAGATTTTACAAGCACATTCCACAGTTTTTACTCACAAAACAGGAACAATCAAGGGATTTCAATACCAATTTCGTGTTCGTGAGCATACTAAATTTTATGTTAGATCATGCGTAATTCCAGCACATTATAGGGACCGTGTTAGAACAGAAATACAATCTATGCTTGACGAGGGCATTATTGAGCCTGCAGTAAGCTCATACAACAATCCGTTACATGTTGTTGAGAAAAAAAATGGATTGATCAGGCTTGTCTTAGATTCGAGACAAATCAATACTATCATTATTCCTGAAACAGACAGGCCGCAGACGATGGAAGAACGTCTTCAAAATTTTAATGGTGTAAAAGTGTTGTCTTCCATTGATCTCAGATCCAGCTTTTATCAGATCGAACTTCATCCATAATGTAGAAAATACACAGCTTTCCTTTGTTTCGGCGTTTGTTATCAGTTTCGGAAACTTCCTTTTGGTTCGAACATTTCTTCGGCAGCATTCATTCGCGGGCTAAATTCCATATTACCTGAGTTCTTAAAACGTCACATCACCTTATATGTGGACGATATACTGATAGCAGAAGCTTCATGGGAACAACACAGTCGCATCCTCAACAGTTTGTTACGTATTTTTGCAGAATCTGGAATTACAGTTAACTTGGAAAAGTCTGAATTCGGTAGGTCAAAGGTGAGGTTTTTGGGACATATTATTTCTTCTGAAGGCATTCAGCCGGATCCTGAAAAGTTAGAAGCAATCAGAGCCATTCCAGTTCCATCCACAAAAAGACAAGTCCGCAGTTTTCTAGGTCTCGTAAATTTTTACCGTCGTTTTCTGAATATGCAAATTCTAGTTACACCAAAACTTTGTTCTCTCACTGGAAAAAAATACTATTTGGAACTGGGACGAACAAGCACAGTCGTGTATAATTGTTGAAAGGGGACGTTTCAATTTCACCATCGTGCAACATTTGCATGCAGTGGGGACGGTTCAAACATCGGCTGTATGGGCAATGCATGCTCTAAGCCAAAATCACAAAAAATTATCGGGTGCCTCGTGGAAAACACCGCCATTTCTATCCTTTATCGTTACTGGTGACGAGAAATGGTGTCTTTATGCTAACGTAAGTCAAAGAAGGGAATGGCTGAGCCCAAACAAAGCAGCAACTCCCCGTACAAAGAACTGCGCACATCCACAAAAGATAATGTTATGCATCTGGTGGAACGGCACGGTGTGATGTACCACGAATTGCTTTCCCGAGGTGTAACCGTCACTGCTGACATTTATTGTCAACAATTGGAACGTCTTGCAGACGCAATCCAAGAAAAACGACCAGGAACACTGCGTGAAATCGTACTGCTCTACGATAACGCCCGCCTGCATTCTGTTAGACTGTCAAAGAATACTGTACAGAAGTTGGGTTGGGAAGTCATTCTTCACCAATCTTACCTACCTGGTCTTCCGCCCTCAGATTTTCACCTCCACCGTTCTCCAGAGAACAACCTTTAAGGGACTTCCTTCTTGGATGAAAATATGTTCTGAACATAGCTCGACGAGTCCTTCCCCCTAGAACCACACGATTTCTACTCTCGCGGGATCGGAAAGTTACCCAGGATTGGCAGACTGTTGTAAGATTAGATTAGATTAGATTTACTTTCATTCCAATTGATCCGTAGTGAGGAGGTCCTCCAGGATGTAGAACATGTCAGAAAAAACAACAATACATGACAAATATTTACAACTCAAACAAATAAGCTAATGTACCATTCCACAGGTCCCAAGTGGAATGATCGTCATTTTTTAATGAACACTATATGAAAGGATCATTTTAAAAATACTAATGCACTGAATTTTAAAAAAAGTTTTTTATTTATTTATAAGGTAATAAACGTGTACTACAACTACTATAATACTTATTTACAATGAACACATTACTGCACTGATATGGTGCAGAAGTTAGATTGTACTTAAACACACAAACACACACACACACACACACACACACATACATACACACACTTATTTACAATGAACACATTACTGCACTAAAATTGTGCAGAAGTTATATATATATATATATATATATATATATATATATATATATATATATATATATCAGTTGGTTCTACTGAGAAATTCATCAGTGGAGTAGAAGGACCAATAAATCCTTTAGGTTTCTCTTAAACTGAATTTCATTGGTTGTTAAGCTTTTTATGGCTGCTGGCAAGTTATTGAAAATGTGTGTTCCTGAATAATGCACACCTTTTTGTACAAGACTAAGTGACTTTAAATCCTTGTGAAGATTATTCTTATTTCTAGTATTGATTCCATTAATTGAGCTGTTGGTTTCAAAAAGTAAACAGTGAAGGAGAGTATATTGTCGTTAACTTAAGTCTTTGTTATGTCCATTTGTCGTTAAACATCAACTTACGCACCAAGCCGGTAGTTCTCAACCAATGTATTTCTTCTGTTATTTTTGTTTCAATGTCTGTCCATGCGTGGCCCTCAACTCCACCACATAATATCATTAGCTGACTTGTGAATTCACTGTTAATTTGTGCTGTTTGTACTATTGCAGTCGTCAATGGTGACTGGCCTGAAGAACCTAGTGCACCTGACTCTGCACGACAACCCGTGGCGTTGCGACTGCGGTGCGCCAGACTTCCGCTACCTGTGGGACAACCTGACTGCGTCGTCACCGCCCATTCTCACCGTCAGTGAGAGGCAGACGGTCAAGTAAGGCTCATAATCACCCTAACTCGCGTAGATCATTTAGAAGGGTTACTTTCAAAATGTAACCACTCCACTTTCGATTTCTTATAGAACCGAATCCCCATGTATAAAACAGTGTCAGACGTACCGTCACTTCACAAATGAGTGTAGAACCGGGACTCGAAACCAAGTTCTAGCCTTTCGAGGAAAATGCTCTTAGCAATTGTTTCCAGGAACAACCCAAAATCGGTTCTCACTGCTTAAGTTAAGTTCATAAGATAAAGCATTAGCCATTCCCTTAAAAGAACACGCTGTTCGGTTCGGAGCGCTGTGGGAGGTGTAGAGCTGATAGCGATTCCTCTCGTGACTCTCGACGCTGAAGTACGTCATGAACGTGGAGGAATGTGCATCTGTTAGACGTTTGTATGGAATCAATGCAGTAAAATACGTCGATGTGGAGGCGCGAGAGAATATTACACACTGGGGTGACAAAAGTCATGGTATAACGAAATTCACATACACACACCGCGTTAGTATCGCGTATAAATGGCATAGAAAGGCAGTGCGTTGGCGAAGCTTTCATCTGTACTAGGGTGATTCATGTGAAACGGTTTTCGACGAGCTTATGGCAGCACGATGGTAATTAGCAGTCTCCAGGGAGAGTTTAATTTTTTATCCCATGTGATTTTTATGCCTCACATTAAGGGAAAAAGTGTTTACCTGTCAGTCAAATTCTGAACTCAAGATTTTCGTACATAATGGGCTCACAACCTCGACAAATATTGTAAAAGAAGTCATTTTCGGCTCACAGCTGCTAATTTTATTCCTGTTCATTTCTGTTGGCTAGTCTCGTTAGCTTCATTATCAAGCAGTGGAACAAGGCACTAAAGTGTATATGTTAGCGTCGTTGTCAAGAGACGTACGCAGCACTAGACCATACTATTCTCACACTCCAAGAAGACACTCGGCGACATGGCTGAAGACAGCAGATGAATCGATAACGTTGGCAACAATAAGAAAGCAACAATTTCCGATCGATGTCATTTGATTTCTATCGATGCAGCTAGTCCAATCAGACACCGAACCGACAGTTTTCTTGCAGTGCGCAGATAAGAGGACGTAGTTGCAACGTGATAAAGAATATGTCAAATAGCAGAACACAGTAGACGAACATCATACGTTCTTGTAATGTGAGACACGTTATGACGATTATATTATCGTTCAGACTCCTTGGAAGATGAGACCTGTGTGCCAAACCAGGGCCCAAACCCGCATCCTTGCCTTTCGAGGACAGTGCTCTTATTGGCTAAGATATGCAGGCACGACTGACGACACGTCTTAAGATTCAGTTCGTCCAGTACTTCGCTTCCACTTTAAATATTCACAGAAGCTGTCTGGCACACCTGACTGGGCTAACATTATTGGCAGGAAGGATATTGCAAAGGAAGGACTTGGCCTCAGCCGAAGACTTGTTTTCAGAATTAATATCTCGTTCTGTGGTGAAATCTATTCTGTTTTCAGACTTTATGATATATTAGTATTGTGTACCAAACAGGGACTCGAACCTAGGTTTTTGATAGGATGATCCCATCTTGCCGGAGTGTTGGTCAAGCAAGATATAAATAGAACTTCCTGAAATCTGGAAAACACTATGGATGTACAGACAGAACTGCAGTGGTGTGAACCGATTGGGAGTCTTTCTTGGATAGCTCAGCCAATAAGAGCATTGCCCAGCAAAGCCTAGGATCTGGCTCCACGTCCCGGTGTGGAATGCAGCCTTAACCTCGCTGGAAATTTCAAAACAGCCCGCATTCAGCAGTAGAATGAAAATTTATTTCCTGAAATATTGTTCTTCACGTTGCAACAACATCCTAGTGTTACATTCTAGTGCTACATATTGCTGTTTTACAATGATGCTAAAGTCAAAATTGCCTAATAGCTAATTAACTTGAGCAAAATTAATAGTTGTAGACGGAAAATTGCTGAAATCGCTTGTGTTAGTTACTGACCCCTTGTAACACTTTGTTGCCGGACGTTGAAAACGAGAGGGACATACAAGCGACAACCGGTGCACCAGACTTTCCCAGAAAGCAGACAGATATGGATGGCTTAACTGGAACGTAAATTGAGGGCAGACGGGTGAGAAAGGAAAGGGAAGAAATTGTTGTTAGCTGCATCGAACTTTATGCGGAAGCAGTGGCGACAAGTGATAGCGAGTGCCGGATCGGGATTCGAGCCCAGGATCTCCCGCAGTTGCGTCACCCGGACACAGTGTTTATTACAATTGGGCGGAATATCGCGGCACGCCTCTCGACCGACCGACATACCTACCCATCGCCACTTATGCATAGTCCTCGTCCAAGTCCTCATGCTCGCTACTTTGAGATTCCCACAGGAGGTAGAAAGTAAATGTGCATCCGCACTGAGAGCAGTGGATCCATTGCCCATCGAGGCGAATCAATTACATGAATGTATGATGTCGGTTCTTTCGGAGCCGGTCCCTGTGGCCGAGCGGTTCTAGGCGCTTCAGTCCGGAACCGCGCGACTGCTACGGTCGCAGGTTTGAATCCTGCCTCGGGCATGGATGTATGTGATGTCCTTAGGTTAGTTAGGTTTAAGTAGTTCTAAGTTCTAGGGGACTGATGACCTCAGATGTTAAGGCCATAGTGCTCAGAGCCATTTGAACCATTTTTTTTGTTCTTTCGGATATGTCCGAAAAAACAGGCACCACGTAGTCATATAACGTAACTGAAGTGTTTGCCTCGTTCAGGAAGGGTTCCCCTCTGTGAAGTCTGAAAAGGAAGCAAGAAGGATGCCACCAAATCACAAGCACCTGGAGATACCTAAACGAAGCACAGGTGCTCCCGTTGCAAGTGAGTGAGTTTGTTTTTGTGCGGTTGCTTTCTTGACTACTCAGGAACGAACACAAACAGTACAAACATTACGGTGAGATAACTGCATTGGGAATTGCCACAGCATGAAACACGTAAGGATGAGACGGATGTCCCTGAGTTATAAGTCAGCCATCACAAGATCGGAAATTTTCAACCTGTACGAATATTGGCACGCATAGGTGGTTGGTCATTGGATGGGGTTCCAAACTGAGCCACCAATAACAAAGCACTGCAGCAGAAAATTTGTCACTTTGAGGGAGGAAATGAGGGAGACGAGGAAGAGACGAGGAACGGAACTGTGAGGCAGGAGCAGCTACAGGAGATTAAGAGAGGTTCAGCCAGTCGGACAGACAGTGAGAGAAACAATAGGTCAATTAGTCATTGAGCAATGTGAGGAGGAAGCAGTCAGTAAGTCAGCAATGCGGAGGAATCAGTAGATACAGTGAGTTTGCCTTCTGTAATTATGTCAACCAATTGTCAACTCAGTCTTCAGATTTGAGTCAGGTCCCTACTTTCATCCTGATGTTTATCGTCTGTTTGTGACATTCAATTTCGCTCCAGGTTCTGTGGACGAACGTTTGTGGTCTGGTGCTTGGATCTTTAATCATGTGACTGCACTTTCCTTGTCTGACCCCAGCCTCCATACATTACGCAAACACCAAGCACTTACAGCAGAACACAGTCGGCGGCAATGCGAGCATAATAGCACAGCGTCGGACGACAGCCACGCGCTGTCTGCGGGATTGAGGCGGGTGGTGATCCAGCGTGGAAGAGGCGACGAGATAAGACGGAAAGCTACACAACACAGAAGGTGCAAGCCGCCAGCTCTTAGTCATGAGAGACGTGTTGCCCTAACATCGCATATGTCAGACACGTTTCTATGGAAAACTGACTTTGTCGAGTGGTGAGATGACATAGTGAAATCTCTCTCTACTTGCCCAGTTACTGACTCTTATCTATTCCCAATCAAATCAGCCCTGAGTTTTATATTTCTGTTAATGATATGAAAATAAACATATGTGTTCCACGTTTAATCCTTTAATTAATTCGTTTTATTTGCAAATTACTTTGCATCTCAGTTTCTTCAGTTTGCTATATTTTGGCGCCCAGGTTGGGGCGTCTGATTTGTCATTCTCTGTATCCCTTTTGAATTCAGTTATACTACATCCTCTTTCTAGAAATAGATGCTAAATTTTCGTTTCACCTTCTTCTTGAATACATGATTGTATCGTATCATTCAACTCACCTCCATTACCCACAGGGGGCGAAAGGATATTTTACAACTTGTACAGAAACCAGGCGGCAGTTATAAGAATTGAGGGGCGTGAAAGGGAGGCGGTAGTTGAAAAGGGAGTGAGACAGGGTTGTAGCCTATCCACGATGTTATTCAATACGTACGTTGAACAAGCAGTAAAGGAAACCAAAGAAATATTTGGAGCAGGAAGTAAAGTTCAAGGAGAAGAAATAAAAACATTGATGTTTGTCGGTAACACTCTAATTCTGTCAGAGACACAAAGCACTTGAAAAAGCAGTTGAACGGAATTGACAGTGCCTTGAACGGAGGATGTAAGACGAACATCAATACATCGAAACAAGGATAATTGAATGTAGTCGAATTATATCAGGTTATGATAAGGAAATCAGATTCCGAAACGAGACAAAAAAAATGGTTCAAATGGCTCTGAGCACTATGGGACCTAACACCCGAGGTCATCAGTCCCCTAAAACTTAGAACTACTTAAACCTAACTAACCCAAGGACATCACACACATCCATGCCCGAGACAGGATTCGAACCTGCGACCGTAGCGGTCGCGCGGTTGCAGACTGAAGCGCCTAGAACCGCTCGGCCACACTGGCCGGCTTAGGTAGGCATTTTTGAAGGTACCTGTCCGGAGTGTAGCCACGTATGGACGATAAACAGTTTAGATAGGGAGCAGAAGCTTTCGAAATGTGATACTACGGAAGAATGCTGAGCGTTAGGTGGGTCGATCACGTAACTAATGAGGAAATATTGTATAGAAAGGGGAGACAAGAAATTCGTGGCACAACTTGACCAAAAGAAGGCATCGGTTGACAGAACACGTTCTGAGACATCAAGGAATCACCAGTTTCGCGATGGAGGGAAGTGTGATGGGATAAAAATCGTAGAAGGAGACCAAGAGATGAATACAGTAAGCAGATTCAGAAAGGTGTAGGTTGCAACATTTTTTCGGAGATGAAGAGGCCTGCACAAGATAGATTAGCATGGAGAACTGGATCACACCAGTCTTCGGACTGAAGACCACAACAATAAGAACAACAACAACCCACACCTGCTCAAACACCTGGGACACTACAGTTTGTTCTATTTCTGCCATAGACTTGAATTCTAACATTCCATCGTATCTCCCATCATTGAAACTTCTGACCAGGTGTCTCCACTTCTCACCTTCTCTCATTTACAAACACTGTACATAGTTTTCCAGAGAATTTTTAATCGCTCTCCACTCATATAGCGAGAAATAAGACCTTAACTGTATTCATTTGTGAACTGTAACATATCCCACTCGTCCCTTCCCAGAAAAGGCTACCCCCTTCTTTCTGTCTAACTAGAATCCTTCACATCCGCCGTCACCCACATTTCACCTCTTAGAAACTACTCCTACATCTCACATCATTTTCATGTACCATTGCTTTCAACCTTGTCCCAACCAAATACATAACCTACTTGGTCCTCTTGTAGCAGAACGTCATGGTTGATCACTGGAACAGCGAAAAGTTCCAAGCGACTGGAAAAAGAAGCGGGACGTTATCGTTTTCGAGAAGGACCGCTACCATCAGACCAATGCCTTGTACAGCCCTTCACTCAAATAAGATTTTAACGCCCCAACACCGCTAATCTTTGTCGCGAACTTTTTCAGTACTCTGTGCCTCGCCTTACCACACGGGAGCTGTGAAATCTGGCCAGGATAATTTGGATGGCCGAAAGCGACAGCTAATTATTCCCCAAACGGATGTCACTACGGTAAACGGTATTTCGCAACCACACTGTCTTCAGCGACGTTCTCAGTACAACACTTGAGTAAAGCACAGCCTACAAGAGCGCCGCAAATCACCTGCACTGCGTTCTCAGACGTGGTATGACGCAACCAACAATCGCTTGGCTCTTCGTTTGAGTCTAAACTCTTCAGTTTATCACCAGCAAAATACACTTACAACGCATGTTCAAAGTCGCTTCCTACGCGAACATAACTCACACATTTCTCGCTCGGGATGAGCGTTAACAAAGGTAATTCGGTCATTTCGAGAGAAAATCACTTTCACTTGTCTGTCCGGGTAGAGCGATCTACCGCTTCTCCTCTAACAATGGCCGTCCCTCTCCTCACCTATGAGCGCTGAGCGTGAAGTCAGCCACATTCATTTACTGGATATCAAATAGACTTGCAGCTCTGATCTTCATTATCATGGTGTACAGAGCAGAACACGAAACCGAATTTTAATAAAGGTGGCCATTCCCCCACCATCCACCGAAATGCGACACCTCATGGACTCAAGCGTCCGAAGCCAAGTGAAGGGATGTCCTCCCTCTAAAAACACATCTTAACTTGTTGCTTTACACTCAGGTGACAACAGTCATGGGATACACCTTAACATCGTGTCGGACCTTCTTTCGCGAGGCGTAATGCAGCGTGTACTCAACAAGTCGTCGGAAGTCCGCTGCAGAAATACTGAGCAATGCTGCATCTGCAGCCGTCCATAGTTGCGAATGTGTTGCCGGTGCAGGATTTTTGTGCACGAACTGACCTCTCCATTACGTCGCATAAATGTTGGAGGGGGTTAAAGTCGAGCGATCTGCTTAGGCAAATCATTCGCTCGAGTTGTCCAGAATGTTCTTCAAACTAATCGTGAACAATTGTAGCCCGGTGACATGAAGCATTGTTGTCCATAAAAATTTCATCGCTGTTCGGGAAGTGATAGCCGAACATAACCACTTCCAGTCAATGGTCGGTTCAATTGAACAAGAAGACACAGTTCATCCCATGTAAACACAGCCCACACCGTTATGGAACCACTATCAGCTTACACAGTGCCTTGTTGACAAGTAGGGTCCATAGCATCGTAGGGTCTGCGCCACATTCGAACCCTATCATCAGCTCTTACCAACTGATATCGGGTCCTGTCTGACGAGGCAACGGTTTTCCTGTCGTCTAAGGTTCAACCGATGTGGTCACGAGCCCAGGGGATATGCTGCAGCCGATTTCGTCCAGGTAGCAAAAGCATTCGCGTCGGTCGTCTGCTGCTATAGCCCATTAACGCCATATTTCCCCGCGCTATCCTAACGGATGCGTTCGCCGTACGCGCCACATTGATTTTTGCAGTTATCTCAGGCAGTTTTGCTTGTCTGTTGGCACTGAAAACTCTACACATACGCCGCTGCTCTCGGTCGTTAAGTGTAGGCCGGTCACTGCGTTGTCCATTGTGAGAGATAACGCATGAAATTTGGTATTCTCGAAAGATTCTTCACGCTGCTGTGGATCTTGGAATATTGAATTCGCTAAAGATTTCCGAAATTGAATGTTCCATGCGTGTAGCTCCAACTACCACTCCCCGTTCATAGCCTGTTAATTCCCGTCGTGCGGCCATAATCACGTCGGAAACCTTTTCACATGAATCACCTGAGTACAAACGACAGCGTCGCTTTTTTTTATTTTACTTTGTTGTCATTTCGAAACCTCATACAAGGAAGGCCGGCAGCGGCAAAACTACGCTGCTATTCGGCCACAGATAATACGTTCAGTACAAGTGGAGACATCGAAAAACGAAACAACACGGTGGATAGACAACAGTAGACACACAAATTTAAAATACATGAAGTCGTTTACAGGTGAAACGTCCAAATAAAAACGCTCAGCACTCGGACACTAACAGAGACGACAGAAATGACACACGTGAACGAAGGAGCACAAACGACAAAACACTGAATCAGTAACACGATGGCACACACAAACACTGGCGACGATCTCTGGCACGCGAATGTTCACTGTACGTGTACGAGTCCGGGAACCTGCCAAAAGGGGAAAAGGTGATGGAGGAGGGAGAGGGGAGGGTGTAGATTCCAGTGGCAGAGGAGATGGCTGGGGGAGGAAAGAAGGTAGGGGGGCAGGGGAAGCCTGGGGAGGAGGGAGGGAGGAAGAGAGAAGGGAGAGAGGGTGCCCTTGGAAAAAAAAACACAGAGGGTGGAAGGGGAGGATCAAAGTTGGTAGGAGGGGTAGATGGAGGGGATGGGGGCATCATCAGGGAGGGGGAGTTGGTGGAAGCCACCTTGGACGAGGGTATGGAGAGCAGGTGGGACGTGGGAATAGAGGAGTGGCAACGGATGGGGGTGGGACAGGATGGGAGAGACAAGCAGGTGAGGGGATCAAGTTTACAGGAGCTGTAGAGGATCCGTATCCGTTCGAGGAAAAGGAGGAGGTGTGAGAACGGAATGAGGTCATACATGATCTGCGTGGAGGAGGGGAGACGGATGTGAACGGCGAGGCGAAGGGCATGGTGTTCTAGGATTTGAAGGGATTTGTAAAAGGTAGGAGTAGTGGAGATCCAGGCAGGGTGGGCGTAGCAGAGGATAGGGCGGAGGAGGGATTTATAGGTGTGGAGAATGGTGGAGGGGTCCAGACCCCATGTGCGGCCAGAAAGGAGCTAGAGGAGACGGAGTCGGGAGCGTGCCTTGGCTTGGAAGACATTGTCGCCAATGCACTGCCCTTTTATACCTCGTGTACGCGTCACTACCGCCATCTGTACATGAGCGTTTTGTTATCCCATGACTTTTGTCACCTCAGCTAGACCTCCTTCTGTATCTCTGCGCACCTGTCTGGCAGCTACGAGCCCTGCGGCCACCAGCCCCATGCGAGCTTGCAGCATTAGGAGCTGGGCCGTCGGCACGCCACTACGTCACCCTTACTCTGATACGCCCACAGAATTAAACTGAGTGGTTCTCTTATACCTACAGTGATCTACAAGCTGATTTCACCGTTTTACTTCTCATAATTTGCTGCTTTACTGACAAGGGGAGGCCGCCAATTGTTAAATTCAGATTCGATTCATATCTGCGCATAATAAAAGCTCATGGCCAGAGGTGTAATGTGGCAAAGCACCAAGATGCACTTCTCAGCCGTTGTCGAGAAAATCGACAGTTAAAAGAAACCTACTCTCTACGATTTATAGCTTTATACAGTGTCGTGGCGCAGCGGTAAGCGCTGGGGTTTGTAATCCGAAGGTCGCCGGATCGAACCTCGCACCATGCAACTTTTTTTTACTATCTGTTTTTGTAATTCAAATATATATATATATATATATATATATATATATATATATATATATATATATATATATATAATTCCCGGCAGTCAGTTGCAACACATATGCATATAGTAAGTTGTTGAAAGTCGTTCGTCGTGGAAAAATAATACTTGAAATACAACATAATATCACAAATAATATTCAAGTGGATACAATTTATTGAAAAGTTCGGTATACACTCGCACATAATTAACAATTAGTGACCAGAAGTAGCTGGAGTATCGCACGAACCAGAGTGATAGTTATCATAGAAACATGGAAAGCAGAGAACAGCACGACATCGAGCACATCTGATAAACGATGCGTTTTTACAAGAACAATTGTTTTTTAAATTATCTGTTGAGAAACACACCTGACTGACATTCTGAAAAATTGTTCTATCGTTCGTCAGGTTTGATGCATACCACGCGTACCGTATCATATCGGCAAAAATCGGAGAAGACAATTGGTGGTGGACGATGGATTGGATTTTTATACAATCGTCTCTGGAGTTGATGTCACGGTTTCGCTCCATTAAAAGAGCACAATTTTGAAGGCGCTTGATCAAATTTTTTACCTGCCGGTAAAAATACACGTCACACGGTTGGACGAGAGGAGTGCACTTTGGAGGAATGACTTTTATAGCGCACGTTGGTAACTTCTTATCGTCCTGGAACATCTCATCGTACAAGGCCGGGTTCGTTTGCCCATCCCAAGAGTCGATCAGAAGGAGAAATTCTTTCTTTTGTACGTATGGTTGCAAAGCATTACGCAAGAAGTCCATGAACAAACCCGTTTCTAGTTTACCGAATTTGGAGGATGTAATAACAACGTTGGTATACTTCTTGGCGTACTCGTCGACTGTCTTCTGTACTCTGGGTCCAAACGTACCTGTGGACTCTCGGAGGCATACGAAAACAAGAGGCAAGACTCGTCCAGACATCGTGATTGAATATTGTGCCGTATACGAATGCGTCACCTTGTTCATGTCGTGTCGGGTTACCAGGACAGCCTTTGACCCTTTTTCGGCGAGAGTTCTGTTGAACGTGGACTGGTACTGGCACCCTGACAAAAAAAATATAAAAATATCATTTATATAAGAAATATACGAAATCTGTGTTTATCATATATCAGATTATCATATTCTATCATCATGTCATATGACATTTGTGAACAGCTCTTTAGATACCTGTTTGATCAGTATTAATTATGAAATCTTTCTCGAAGTTAGTTATCAACGTTCGCGTCTGGATCCGAAATGTCTCCGCAGCGGCCAAAATTTTGTCTTGGGTAGCCGTCTCTTTCCGGGAAACAAATTTTGTGATTTTCCGTTGCCGAATCCCATGCTTCTTTTTAAATTCGGTGACCCATGTTTTTGAAGCTTTGAAGTTGAAATCTGGGAACTGACTTGCAGCGCCCAAGGCCCACTGCTGCAGGTTTCTGGTAGTAACTTGCTGGAGGTTTTGTTGAGCTTCTACGAAGCGATCATGCACCCATGAATCGACGGTACAATATTTATCAAATTTGCTACCGCCACGTTTGATTTGCTCTTCCCACCTGGATAAATAGCCCATATTTGTCAAACGAGAGCACCCCTTTTTTTGTAGAGTTTTGAGACTCCAGCCTGGATGTTCTTTGGCCAGATTGACAGCTCTAATTTTGTAATCCAGAGAAATATAATCGTACCCTTTTTTTTTTCTTCTCGTCCTGCTCGTATTCGTCTGATGATTCGTTGGCAATGGGACTCGTTTCAACGTCTTCGTAGGCATTATTATCGTCGATTTCATTAATGTCTATCAGTTCCTCATCAGGAACGAGCATTTGCAGCGTATTCTGGAACATTTCTTCCCCAATTACCATGGCTTCTTCGTTGATTGATGACGACGGTTCTGCTGTGATGCGAATACTCTTACGAAGGAGGCTTCAAAATACACCAACGCATCTTTCCATTGTTGTTCCGCCACTTCACTGTGTATAGAATCTTCTTCGATCACATCACTTTCATGCGAAGGGCCCGGATCGCTCTCCAATTGTACCGCCTCCATTTTTCCGTTTGTTTAACAGGGTGTACCAAAGCTCTCACGTACGCACTGATTTTCGACGATGTTATAAGTTGCGCTAGGGACCGCATCTACCTTCTTTCGAAGTTAGCGGGCAACTTCGCTGTTATGCGGCGGCTCGTTTCGGCCCATTCAACATCTGTCCTTCAAGTGTAACGAGCGAGTAACGGAGTTTATATGTCATACCTGCCATAGCAAATTTGTGTTCGTCGGGTCTCTATTCTAATTCGAACGTTTGACTTACACTATACGTATTCGTTTCGGAATATCGTTTCTACGTCTTCCGTTAACTATACGTGGTAAACATTATGAAGACAATTAATAACATTTGTGAAATACAACTTTGTTTGCGGAAAACATAATGATGTTCGTAGTCGTCAGTTTTTCCACTACAAACGACTTTCAACAACTTATTATATGCATAATTGTTGCAACTCATTGTCGGGAATTTTATATATATATATATATATATATATATATATATATATATATATATATGTGTGTGTGTGTGTGTGTGTGTGTGTGTGTGTGTGTGTGTGTGTGTGTGTACATTTGAATTACAAAAAACAAATACTAAAAAAAAAAGGTTGCATGGTGCGAGATTCGATCAGGCGACCTTCGGATTACGAACCCGATTACCGCTGCGCCACGACGCTGTAGAAAATTATTAATCGTAGAGAGTATTTCACCGCAACGGTTTCTTTCAACCGTCGATTTTCTCGACAACGGCTGAGAAGTGCTTCTCGGTGCTTTGCCACATTACACCTCTGGCCATGAGCTTTTATTATGCGCAGTATGAATCGAATCTGAATTTCACAATTGGCGGCCTCCCCTTGTGAGATGGGATGACTCGATACATAAAATCTTCCTTTTATGCTAGTCTTTAGTTGGTAGTGGGGGAGTAAGAGGGTCGCTGTGTCGCAGGTGCGCGTCGCCCGAGGCGGTGGCGGGCCAGCAGTGGTGGCTGGCGTGCGTGGAGAAGTGGTACCCGCCGGCGCAGAGCCAGGCCACCAACACGATGAGCCGCAACGGCGCGGCGGCGCTCGGCCTCGTGGCCGTCATCGTGACCGCCGTGGCGCTCTTCTGCTTCCTGCGGCAGCGCCTGCACGAGAAGAAGGAGGAGCGCGCAAGGGAGGTGGACCGCATGGCGCGCGCCGCCGACGAGGTGCAGGACCGCCTGCGCAGGCAGCACTCCGAGGCAATGCTGCACCAGGTGCGTACCCGGCCACAGCCGCTTTCCTGCCACAGTCGCAATTTCCGTAATGTGTTCTACACCGTACCACATCGTCGATTACTAACTATACTGGTCAAAAGAATTAGGGGAACACGACTTTCGGGGTCTGCCGTTCTCCATACAGCAGGACAGGGTATGTTATCAAATTATACCTTTATCAAACTTCCTGGCAGATTAAAACTGTGTGCCGGACAGAGACTCGAACTCGGGACCTTTGCCTTTCGCGGCCAAGTGCTCTACCAACTGAGCTACCGAAGCACGACTAACGCCCCGTCCTCACAGCTTTAATTCCGCCAGTACCTGGTCTCCTACCTTCCAAACTTCACAGCTCTCCTGCGAAAGGCAGAGGTCCCGAGTTCAAGTCTCGGTCCGGCACACAGTTTTAATCTACCAGGAAGTTTCATATCAGCGCACTTTCCACTGTAGAGTGAAAATTTCATTCTAGAAACAACCCCCAGGCTGTGGGTAAGCCATGTCCTTTCTTCCAGCAGTGCTACACTATTGGCCATTAAAATTGCTACACCAAGAATAAATGCAGATGATAAACTGGTATTCATTGGACAAATATATTATACTAGAACTGACATGTGGTCACATTTTCACGCAATTTGGGTGCATAGATCCTGAGAAATCAGCACCCAGAACAACCACCACTGGCCGTAATAACGGAATTGATACGCCTGGGCATTGAGTCAAACAGAGCTTGGATGGCGTGTACAGGTACAGCTGCCCAAGCAGCTTCAACACGATACCACAGCTCATCAAGAGTAGTGACTGGCGCATTGTGACGAGCCAGTTGCTCGGCCACCGTTGACCAGACTTTTTCAGTTGGTGAGAGATATAGAGAATGTGCTGGCCAGGGCAGCAGTCGAACATTTTCTGTATACATAAAGGTCCGTACAGGACCTGGAACATGCGGTCGTGCATTATCTTGCTGAAATGTAGGGTTTCGCAGGGATCGAATGAAGGGTAGAGCCACGGGTCGTAACACATCTGAAATGTAACATCCACTGTTCAATGTGCCGTCAATGCGAACAAGAGGTGACCGAGACGTGAAACCAATGGCACCCCATACCATCACGCCGGGTGATACGCCAGTATGGTGATGACGAATACACGCTTCCAATGTGCGTTCACCGTGATGTCGCCAAACATGGATGCGACCATCATGATGCTGTAAACAGAACCTGGATTCATCCGAAAAAATAACGTTTTGCCATTCGTGCACCCAGGTTCGTCGTTGAGTACACCATCGCAGGCGCTCCTGTCTGTGATGCAGCGTCAAGGGGAACAGCAGCCATGGTCTCCGAACTGATAGTCCATGCTGCTGCAAACGTCGTCGAACTGTTCCTGCAGATGTTTGTTGTCTTGCAAACGTCCCCATCTGTTGACTCAGGGATTGAGACGTGGTTGCACGATCCGTTACAGCCATGCGGATAAGATGCCTGTCATCTCGACTGCTAGTGATACGAGGCTGTTGGGATCCAGCACGGCGTTCCGTATTACCCTCCTGAACCCACCGATTCCATATTCTGCAAACAGTCATTCGATCTCGACCAACGCGAGCAGCAATGTCGCGATACGATAAACCGCAATCCCGATAGGCTAGAATCCGACCTTTATCAAAGTCGAAAACGTAATGGTACGCATTTCTCCTCCTTACACGAGGCATCACAACAACGTTTCACCAGGCAACGCTGGTCAACTGTTGTTTGTGTATGAGAAATCGGTTGGAAACTTTCCTCATGTCAGCACGTTGTAGGTGTCACCACTGGCGCCAACCTTGTATGAATGATCTGAAAAGCTAATCATTTATCACAGCATCTTCTTCCTATCGGTTAAATTTCGTGTCTGGAGCACGTCATCCTCATGGTGTAGCAACTTTAACGGCCAGTAGTATAGTTCCGCAAGGTTCGCAGGAGAGCTCTGTGAAGTTTGGAAGGTAGGAGACCAGGTACTGGCGGAATTAAAGCTGTGAGGACGGGACGTGACTCGTGCTTGGGTAGCTTAGTTGGTAGAGCACTTGCCTGCGAAAGGCAAAGGTTCAGAGTTCGAGTCTCGGTCCGGCACACAGTTTTAATCTGCCAGGCAGTTTCATATCAGCGCACACTCCGCTGTAGAGTGAAAATTTCACAAATTAAGTACACAGTAAAACGTCATTACGTCCTCGATTGTTTACATAAAAAGAAATGAAATGTCCGACAGGTGTAGAAAATAAAGTGGAAACAAACATTCATCCAGCAACTATTCTTTAAAATGGTTTAATAGTCGTATAATAATGAAGTCAGACAGTAAAATATGCAAAGCTGAGTAATTGAGAAATGTTGACTGAAAAATTGTTGAAAACAAAGTGGAAACAATAATTCATCCCGAAAGTACCTTTGAGATGGTTTTAACGCTGAGTAACTGGGAAATGTTCACTGGAAATATTTGAAGCTTCTCTTACTTCAAGTTTTCGTCAATACGTACACACAAAAATTTGGAGCACTCTAGCCTGTTTACTGAATGGTGTTAATACGCTGCCTTAATTGTTGACATGGCTCTACTTGCTGTTAAGAACTAAATATAATGTGTTTTCTCAAAATTTGGGGAGAACCCTGTTTTATAGAATCACTAAATAATTCTTTGAAAAACATAATTAAGAGTCTCTTCTGTTGCTTTCTCTCCAACGGGATTCAATCTAACACTTGTGTTCTCTGCAGAAAGTACTAGTTCTATCTGACGAGTGTTAAGTGGAAGGTCGTTCACATAATTATATAAGGAATGCAGTGAATCCGAAATTGAACATTGTGGGTGTCTCTTTGTGATTTCATCCATTACTTAAATTTTCTCTTCATCCAACATTGTTCGAATTATTCACCACAACTTTTTCCATTCTGTTGCTTAAGTATGATTAAAATCAGTTGTGTCTAAAGCCATCAACTGATAAAAGTTTAGTTTCCTAAGACAATAACATCGTCTGCGCAGTCAGACGCTTTGGAAAAAATACCAAGTGGTAATATTCTACAGTGTTCAAAAGATTTAGGGAAACATGTGTATCAATGACCGGTATGTTAACTCTGTTTAGATACAGGCAGTGCCTGTGGTCGTATGCATGGCTGGAGACCGTCACTTTCAATGGAGGCAACAATTAACATCATTCGCCATTGTTGGCTGTGTCATGCATTACAGTGTCAGGTGAGCCCTCAGGAGGTAGTCATCACCAGTATCCCAGCGTTTTCCAGTGAGGTACACAGTCGGCATTTGTCATTTGTGGACGTTGTATACAACCAAGCACATGCAATACGCCATCTTAATGCTGCGCCAGTTGAAAGGGCGGTGTGTCTGATCCAAAAAGGACGGACTTTCGGTCGTGTTGCTGCAGATGCGAATGCCACTCCATGCATCATCCTAAGTTGTAGACACGCTGCAGGGAGACGGGCCGCTACACAAGGCGAGCTCGACAAGGTCGCCAACGCATTACAACCCCACCTGGAGATCGATATAGCTGTCTCTCTGTTGCGGCGTCGTACGGATGCCGCCTGTGCACTCATAATGGCATATGGAGCCGCTGTCTCCAATCAGACTTTATGGAGAAAGGACCTTACGACCCAGATGTCCTGTTCGAGTACCCTTCTTGATGCGACATCTTGTCGCCCCCCTTCTGTTCTGTCGTTCCTGTTTCAACTGGCAACTTCGCCACTGGCGAAAAGTGTCATTCACAGACGAGTCCAGATATCCTGTGACGCAAGGTGATGACCATGTTCGTATGCGGAGATCCGTAGTGAGCGAAACCTGCCAAATGTAGTCCAGAAAATCGACAGATTTCTGCCGTTCCGTGATGTTGCAGGGAGGCTTCATTATTGACAGCCATACGGATCTTGTTGTCCATGGTCGCCTTGCTGCCAGGCAGTACATAAAAAGATCCCTTTGGACCATGTGGTGGCTCAAAAATGGTTAAAATGGCTCTAAGCACTAAGCGACTTAACTTCTGAGGTCATCAGTCACCTAGAACTTAGAACTAATTAAACCTAACTAACCTAAGGACATCACACACATCCATGCCCGAGGCAGGATTCGAACCTGCGACCGTAGCGGTCACCCGGCTCCAGACTGTAGCGCCTAGAACCGCACGGCCACTCCGGCCGGCATGTGGTACTGCGCCATACGGTGGTGGCCCTTAATTCCTTCTAATAAAGAGCTTATGGGGGGGCGTCAACAAGGACGTCTTGCGAAGGCTGGACATTGAAGTGATGGAATGGCCGGTGGTGGGTCGCGACGTAAACCCCACCATGCATATGTGGTGTAAACACCTGGGTGTTGCTGTACATACGGCGTGTGTTTGTGTGTGTTTGGTTGCGTAATGTCGTGTCCACAATGAAAATATCACATCTATAAATAAATTAGAAATAGCCCTGCAACTGAAAGCCTACGCTTGGAGGAATGCATAAGATAAGGTATCTAGTCATGACGATATTTTATTAATTAGGAGTTCGATAATGCTGAGTAGATATCGCACTAGAGTGAATACAATTAAATTCCAAAAAATTATTTATTTTCAAACAACATAAATATGTAAAAACGTATAAAGTCAGTACAAAATATTAAACCCTACTCTTAACCTAGCTTTGAGGTTGGGAGAACATCTGTGATTTTCCTCAAAAATCGCGCCGTCTTTGTGAGACGGACGCGCTATGTTGACTGATACCAATTAGCCCCCTGGAACAAAAGACCTCCGTCCTGACCGGCACTGACAGTAAAGAGCTCAGAGAACAAGCAAATGGAACTCAACATATTTACTGTTTCCCTATCTGCAGAACCGTGGAGCATATATCACGGATCACAGTGGTGTGAAGAATTGTACTGCAGTGTCGATCTGCTCGGCGCCTTTAGTCGCTGTGCAGAGGATGTATGCCATGTTTCTATAAATTTTATCTACACGGTGGTTGTATTATACCTCCCACAAATTTATAGAGCTGAAACTACTACAGTACAACACAGTAAGCGATCAAGAGTCCTGTTTGCTCATGAGCAACGACCAGAAACTCAAATGAAGTAGGCCTATTCGTTTGTACAGAAGTATTTCAGTATGCCTCAGACTCCACAGAGAAGCAAAGAATTGTCAGTCTGCTTACAGAGAAACGACTTAACTTTATGCTAGTGGCGAAATCGACACTCCGAAAATTCACTGACGCTCCTGTCGTCGAAGTCCCTAACTCACTCCCGCGCGAAGTGTCCTCGATCAACAAGTACTGGAGAGTCTTCTTTCAAGCTGTACACTGCTTTCTGCAGGGCTCATGGGGTCTGTGTGTGCGCTTTCCTGCAACGAATCCCCATGCCTGTTACAAAAGCAGCGTGTCCCCCTGCACGGGTTGCGAGCTGACAGCCAATCGCCTGCAGTTCGTACTCCTTAGCGGGGTCGTTAGTGTTAGGCGGAGTTTTACAATGTTCTAGAACAGTGTTAACATTGTAAAACTCCTCCTACGACTAACGACTCCGCTAATCAAATTCACTTCTCTGCTTTTTGGCGGGAATCGTGGCTTTCCGTCTCCCATGAGATGTGTGACGTGTCAACTCGTGTCCGCCATTCGTGACCCCGCACATTTCTTCGTAGTAAAAGGATCTCGTAAGATGCTATCGCTGTCTCCACCGCCGGCTTCCAGCACCTGGCCATTTTCAACGATTTTTTATGTAGCTCCTGGAGAGCGTCTTGCATCGGATAACCCACCTCCCCACGGGGAGGCCGCCAGCAGAGCTGTAAAGCCTTTACCTCCGCTCTGATCCCTCTCGGTTGAACGTGACACGGTGTCTTTTCTACACTCCCTTCTGCCGATTGCCGCTTTCACAGGAATGCTAAACGATCACTGCTCCCTACTGTCAGCGTCCAGCTGAAATTAATTCCCAGGAATGCAACACCACAGAAAATGTTAGTACGTGGCGCTACCCAGCATCAACCGAAGAAAAGATCAACTACCCGACCACCCACCGTAAATCGTGATCTCATATCGAATAAAATACACGAGTGAATTGGAACAATATTACATATCTCGAGGCAAAATACACTCCTGGAAATTGAAATAAGAACACCGTGAATTCATTGTCCCAGGAAGGGGAAACTTTATTGACACATTCCTGGGGTCAGATACATCACATGATCACACTGACAGAACCACAGGCACATAGACACAGGCAACAGAGCATGCACAATGTCGGCACTAGTACAGTGTATATCCACCTTTCGCAGCAATGCAGGCTGCTATTCTCCCATGGAGACGATCGTAGAGATGCTGGATGTAGTCCTGTGGAACGGCTTGCCATGCCATTTCCACCTGGCGCCTCAGTTGGACCAGCGTTCGTGCTGGACGTGCAGACCGCGTGAGACGACGCTTCATCCAGTCCCAAACATGCTCAATGGGGGACAGATCCGGAGATCTTGCTGGCCAGGGTAGTTGACTTACACCTTCTAGAGCACGTTGGGTGGCACGGGATACATGCGGACGTGCATTGTTCTGTTGGAACAGCAAGTTCCCTTGCCGGTCTAGGAATGGTAGAACGATGGGTTCGATGACGGTTTGGATGTACCGTGTCCCCTCGACGATCACCAGTGGTGTACGGCCAGTGTAGGAGATCGCTCCCCACACCATGATGCCGGGTGTTGGCCCTGTGTGCCTCGGTCGTATGCAGTCCTGATTGTGGAGCTCACCTGCACGGCGCCAAACACGCATACGACCATCATTGGCACCAAGGCAGAAGCGACTCTCATCGCTGAAGACGACACGTCTCCATTCGTCCCTCCATTCACGCCTGTCGCGACACCACTGGAGGCGGGCTGCACGATGTTGGGGCGTGAGCGGAAGACGGCCTAACGGTGTGCGGGACCGTAGCCCAGCTTCATGGAGACGGTTGCGAATGGTCCTCGCCGATACCCCAGGAGCAACAGTGTCCCTAATTTGCTGGGAAGTGGCGGTGCGGTCCCCTACGGCACTGCGTAGGATCCTACGGTCTTGGCGTGCATCCGTGCGTCGTTGCGGTCCGGTCCCAGGTCGACGGGCACGTGCACCTTCCGCCGACCACTGGCGACAACATCGATGTACTGTGGAGACCTCACGCCCCACGTGTTGAGCAATTCGGCGGTACGTCCACCCGGCCTCCCGCATGCCCACTATACGCCCTCGCTCAAAGTCCGTCAACTGCAAATACGGTTCACGTCCACGCTGTCGCGGCATGCTACCAGTGTTAAAGACTGCGATGGAGCTCCGTATGCCACGGCAAACTGGCTGACACTGACGGCGGCGGTGCACAAATGCTGCGCAGCTAGCGCCATTCGACGGCCAACACCGCGGTTCCTGGTGTGTCCGCTGTGCCGTGCGTGTGATCATTGCTTGTACAGCCCTCTCGCAGTGTCCGGAGCAAGTATGGTGGGTCTGACACACCGGTGTCAATGTGTTCTTTTTTCCATTTCCAGGAGTGTATTATACAGTCCAACATGGTTGACAGATGTTTTCGCGGACGTCCTGTTCCACACAGACTCTCCAAAGTCTCCCATGGGCTCCCAATGAAAAGTGGGAACGGATACTGGAGGATGGCCTCTGCAGATATGGAGCATACCGCATAGGTGTCAGACAATGATAGACGGCCTCAAAGTACAATGAAAAGCACCCAGGACGACGGTGTTGAACGGTGGCTGTCCTATTGCTATGGTAATTTGGAGTATGTCATGGGCCACAAACATAAGTTAATTTCTAAATTTGATAAATGTTCCCAAGCCTTGTAATATCGCTTTAACATTACCTTTATAACTATACACTTTGAACTACTGTATGTTCGAGAGCAGAGATGTTGCTCAGGGAGGTTAGCTTTACTTTCTCAGAGTAGAATCAGGGCGTGCTAGTAATGTACTTGGTTTGAAATGGGCAGAAGCTGGACTGTCCTGGATTGGAGGCAGCATTATTTGGAGTAATTTTTGCAATATGGTGTTTAAAGAGAGATATTAAGCAAAAGGGCATTGTATGACTGAGGGAAGGTAACATTTAAAGGTAACGTGGTTGGTTGTTTTTTTTTAATTACTCAGTAGGCTGATTGTTATAACAATGCTTAGGGTTTAGATTTTCTGTAAGGTTTTTTGTAATGAAGTTATGTGATACTGTCTTTTCTGCAGTGATAAATGCTAAAGAGACATTTTGCTAATTTGTTCATGTATGAGAAATGTGAAAAGTTGTATTGTTGCTATGACTTTATGAGGCTCAGTTGAAATTTAAAGTGTCGATTCATCTATTTCCTTGTCGGTGAGAGTAGTACCCAATTTCTCATTTAAAGCCATGGTTTTATTTTACTGCACACTCGCACTGCACGTCGCAAGTTGTGTGCTGAATAACATTTTTTAGTATTGATGAAATCTCTTCTCGCATTGCACATCGCGAGTACGATGAATGAAACTGAATCTGACAGTCAGATTATTATTTTGCAATACACAAGGTTGCAGAGCAGACAAGCGGTCCACTGCGCACAGGTAAGCCATCAATTTCATCATCATTGTAGATCCTATTCAGAAACAGGCACAGTCATTATTAGAGTGCATTTACGAGAATATTATCATTAAAAGTTCAGAGGTTTAATGCGAGTGTAATATTTCATGAAAGTGCTTCACTATGATATCAAACAGGTTTAATTGATAAAGTCAGATGCGTTTATTCGGTGATCATTTATTGTGTTATTACGATAATAGTTCTGGTACAAGAATTTTTTTCTAAACTAACAACGATTCGCAACATTCAGGGCCAACATTTAACACAAATTCATTTTGTCAGAGTGTCAGATAGCGTACGTAAATTTTGTTGAGAACAGATACTTCCTCAAAGTTGTGTTGTTTGATCGACCGGTTACTCTGGATTCACATCGCGTATCGTGAGCTTTACATATTTCCATCTCAAATAAGCTTCAAATATTTCCAGTGAACATTTCCCAGTCACTCAGCTTTGCTGACTTCACAATTATAAGAGAACGCATGAGCACCCTTTGCTGCTTCGGATCACGTTCAAATTTCTTCGAATGGTTTTGAATGGTCCCAAGTTGTTCCAGCCCGTCCACGAGAGCAAAAACTGAGGTCGTGCTGCGCTCCAAATTCGTACGATCACGTTCGCTGGGGATGCTGCTCTACAATGTCCTTAGAGAAGGGTTGAAACTGTGTAGGGCGTAACGAGTGTCAAAAGTTGTGAAGAGCGTCTTCCTGTTGTTCACCACACTGCAAACTGTCGTTTCGACTCTGAAATGTATGGGAATCAACGCCAAAGGGTAACGGGTGGTTTCATCGACGCCCTTTATGCGACCCATGAGGGCTTCTCGTGTCGATTCTGAAAGGCGATGTGTCTGGAATGTTTTCCTCAGCCACTCGTAAGAAAACCACATGATTTCAGCGCTAGGCGTCGTAGTTCTGACCTCCACCACAGAGGCGGCAAAGAGGGGTTGAAATGTGAGTAAGAGGGGGTATGAGATCCTTCTGATCGTGTGAAACGTCCACAGTGGCATTGGACAGTATGTAGAGAATTTTGTTGCCACTTTGACGTCATTAACCCATCCTACACGCCACACGAACTCCTGGGGCCCTATTTCTGTATCGTTCATACCGATCGGTGGAGTAGGTTAGCCTCGGCAGTGACGTCATTTTCGGTTGTTTATCCGAAGTTACTATTCTGTAAGCTTGTGAGACCTGTAAACGATCGGTCCTCCTACCGATTTTTCGACAACTGTACCGGGAGGTTTTGGATTTCGGTATGGCCCTCTCGTTCGATTCAGTGTGATTTATTTACACGTAGAATTTGTTATTTTAAACACATTGAGCGGTTTTAGCTTCGGATTTAGTGACTGTGTTATTGAAGAATCACCAGGACGCATCCAGGTGATTTCTCAGAAATATGGTGTGTATTGTTGTTACTGTGAATTATATTATATAATTATAACATAAAAACAGTTTCGGTCAATATTGTCACAAATTAACTGTTATTTTTACGTAATTAAGAGTTTAAAAAAACTTTTGTAGGGAGCAGATTGTGCTCATGTGGGAGCGATCTAGATGCTTGCAAAACAATAAACTGGTTGCCAAGCTAGCAGGAATTCTTTTTAATCCATGATTACCGGTTTCGGCGAAACGAAAGTCGCCATCATCGGATCTTAGGACACATCATTAAATTTCAAAACGTCGGTTCTGCTTACGTATATCACATGAGTGTTAGCTGAAATTACTAGTGACTTCGCGTAATTTTTTCCGCAAATGATTTAGTTATTAACTATCGAAACGCGTTTAAAACTTTTAGGTAACAATGCAAAGGAATTTTGTGAAGGCTGGTAGACGAAACCTTCCAAAATTTCATGCATTTACGGCTTACGCCAGCATCATTCGGCAACGAAGTCAGCCTGCGTCTCTCTCGACTGAATTATGTAGAATAAAGCGGTAGTCTCATATTGTTGTACTCGCACAGCGGGTAAGGCAACGAACTGCAGTGTCGAAGGTCGTAGGTTCGCATACTGCTGCGTATAAAATTACCTTTTTTTCCTCTTCGTGTTTTTAACACATTCTGAGACTTCGTTAATCGTCAAAGTTAAGCATTTTTGTGAAATATTCGTAAGAGCGCGCTTTCTCAGTAATGAGTATCTTCGACATCGTGACTTCCATATGTTTAAGAAATGAAAGATGAAATTGCTGTGCGTGAAACAACTGACAATGACATTTATACTTTTTTAGTCACAAATAATTCACCTTTTTTTCTGAATACTTAGCGATTTTCGAGTGTGTGGTCAGACAGGAATCTAAGAACACAACTTAAATTACTGCGAATGAAACTAGCAGCAATCTTCTTTATACTTTAGCTTGCCACAAGTATTTATCTGCTATCGAATCCTTAACAAAGGTAGACAGAGATAAAAGAATCCCGCCACAGTATTTTAAAGACTATATCACCATATATGAAACATTTTGATTCATCAGATGCATGTTATAAACTGCAACGAACTTCTATAGCTGCACTCGCCACACGCTCTCAAAAAGGCGTTTTTTTAAATTTTGTTTTTATTAATCAAATCGATGATGTATCATATAGGGAAGTAGGCTACTTCATCATCTGGATCTCTAGGAGTGAGTTACAACCACATTCTACGCATGTTCTTATTCTTTGACACTCTCTTAACCAATTTTTCGGGTTCCTGGAGATGTACTCCGTCTATGCAACTAATTGAAGGCAGTTAGTTTGTTTCCATACGCGTTTCGCTTCTTTTGTTCATGAAGCATTCCGTCTATTCAGCTAATTGAAGGAAGTTTGTTTATTGCCATATGCGTTTCGCTTCTTTTATTTGTGAAACATCTTCGCGAATAAAAGAAGCGAGACGCTTATGGCAATAAACCAACTGCCTTCAGTTAGCTGCACAGACAGAACGTACCTCCATAAATTTTGAAGCAACTAAGGAACGACGGAAAACAGCAAAATGACGAATTTTTCGGGTGGTTCTGTACATGTGTTTCTACAGTGTGGTACTACATTCCATTCCCAACTCATATTCCGAAATGTAAATTTCAAAACAATACCTCGATGTAAATGAGAATAAACTGACGTAATGTGATGTTTATGACAGTTTCCAGAACACAGTCAATGACTATCGTTATCAATCATTCATGGAAGCACTTGATCAGCGAAATTTGAACAGTATTACGTATTCTAAGCCACACTTTTCGGTACTGTGAAGAACAGCGTGACTGTGTCGGTTGTTAGCCGCTTCGGGTTCGTGCCGCTGTAGCGCTGCAGTGCGCATGCGCGGATCTGAGGCAGATTGCTTTTGATTGGTTACACGAGGAGAACTGACAACAATTTTTTAGTTCGCTAGGATCGTTCGTCATCCCTTCAGAAATGATTACAGGATAATTTTGGGGCTCTCCTTCGAAAACAAGACCGCTCGGTGCGCTCGCGTACCGAACCGATCGGCAAAATGGCGGAAAGATGTAGAATAGGGCCTATGGGTTGTGGCCTTTTTCTCACAAGGATCGACACATTGCTGTCTGAAGCGTCATTGAGACAGTGGGTGACGTGGCAGCACGCCACGCTTCTGCACCATGACAGAGGAACGTTGTATGCGCCTTCGAGAAAAATTTCACATTTAAGTGTCACTGTGGGTGGAACAGTGGCTCTTTCATCTGTCGCGCAGTGTAGTATCCGTGGTTAGTTCCTTATAATCCAGTCACCAACTACACAGCAGAGAGCCGGGGGTTGCCTACCAATTTAGGCGCCCGCTAATTAAACGCACCGAGCGAGGTGGCGCAGTGGTTAGCACACTGGACTTGCATTCGGGAGGACGACGGTTCAATCCCGTCTCCGGCCATCCTGATTTAGGTTTTCCGTGATTTCCCTAAATCGTTTCAGGCAAATGCCGGGATGGTTCCTTTGAAAGGGCACGGCCGATTTCCTTCCCCATCCTTCCCTAACCCGAGCTTTCGCTCCGTCTCTAATGACCTCGTTGTCGACGGGACGTTAAACACCACTAACCTAACCTAACCTAATTAAACGCAGCTTATCCTAGGTTGGACAGTCATTGCGGTACCTGTGGGTGCCACAGCACCACTGTTGCCGGTACTAGATAGCATTCGCGAACCACGTGTGCAACACGACTTCCCATTATTTCTCTGTCGGCCAGCTTCATAGAACACCGCCCAGTAGCTGGCCATTCAGGCTGCGAGTGTGCAAGTTCCAGTTCAAGCTCGTGAATTCAACATCGACGTTCACCGACTGCCATTTGTCAAGGCGCAGAACTTGCCGATCGGAACCAAGACATGGACAGTGCAGCAGATAAGGATTTTGCCTACGGTAATGTTTACTTGCTGTGACAATGTGTACTCAAACTGTACCTTCAAGAACTGTTATCGAGTAGTCCAGGTTCTCATGAGGTCAGGGAGATCTTTTGGTTACATCCGTCAAGAAGCAGTGCAGTTGTTATTCAGACCTTAACGTTAGTGCGTTTTCTCTGTGTCAGTAATAAATTTCTGTTGTTCTTGGTTGCCTGGGTACATCTCTCTTCTTGCGTGCATCACGCACACAGCGGGACACAAAACTGGGTAAGTATGGCGCATCCGCAAATGAAATCACATACAAGACGCTAGCGCGATCAATCCTAGAATACTGTTTCAGCATCTGAAGTGCTTATTCAGTAGGCATGACATCTAACTAAGAGAGCCGGCCGATGTGGCCGAGCGCTTCTAAACGCTTCAGTCTGGAACCGCGCGACCGCTACGGTCGCAGGTTCGAATCCTGGTTCGGGCAAGGATGTGCGTGATGTCCTTAGGTTAGTTAGGTTCAATTAGTTCTAAGTTCTAGGGGACTGATGACCTCAGCAGTTAAGTCCCATAGTGCTCAGAGCCATTTGAACCATTTAACACATTAGGGCCTAGCTCACTTGTAAAGTAATCAGACGTTTGAGGCTGTTTTATCCATGGGAATTCGATTCTTTAAAGAATCGGGGGTTTACTGGTACCTGAAGATTACAAGAAGGTTTGTGAATTCTTGAGATTCCCATAGTGTTCAGAGCCATTTGAACCATTTTTGAACTAAGAGATGTGTCGCTAGGATTGTACGAGGGCTATTCGGAAAGTAAGAAACGATCGTATAACGTTCTTTTAAACATTAAAAAACTTTACGATTACGTTGAATGAATGTCTGAACTGTGGAATGAGTACTGAACTCAAATTATCGTGTAGCGTGTTGTAACTGCAAGTTAACTCTGTGTTATTGTTAGCAAAAACTTTATACGAACTGATTGGGCAATGCAACTCCTAGTACCAATGAAGAATTACAGTCACTGCAAAATACATTCAGCCCCTTAGGCACTGATAACTTTGGTCCCTGTGTACATAACAAATAAATTAAATTGTCTTACCTCTAAAGCAACAACGGTGGAACGCGATATATTCTGGTGTCTCACAAAACATGTAAATATGCTAGCTACAGGCTCAGCAGTGTGCAATAATATTTGTAATGCACATTAAATTCTTTTGGGTGATAAACAAGAACGTTTAAGAAAATGCAACTTCTTTAAAAATTATGACCTGGGCAGGGAGGCGGTAATGATTATGGTGAATTACTAACACTGAGTTTTTTAGTGTTAATTATATTGCAAGTTAAGTTTGGCTTTTCAAAAACATCTGACAATTGAAGTTACATTACTCACAATTGATTCACAAACAATGAGATTTAAACAGCAAGTATTATCTAACCTCACTATTCCAGCATAAATGGAAATCATCAAATTACACATAGCTCTGTTAACAAATCTTAAAAACATTACAAAAGTGAAAAATCTAACTAGCCTTTTTATCAAAACTGTTCACGTACATTCTGGAGTAACTCAACAATTACAAATTATCAGCCAACTCATCTATACTAACACGCTGGTAGAAACAGAAATCATAATTATTTAACATCTTTACCCTGCTTGCATGAAGACATCTGCTTCCATGTTCAACAATACTGACATACCTACACTAATCTAAAACTGGGTGGCTTCACACAGCACACCACAAAAACTGCCTACTCCATCGGCTACCTACCACTGTGCGCCAAGCGCTCTCTTACTCCAACACTACAATAATCTCATACCAGAAGCAGTATGTCTGGGTCTGCGTTCTTACACAGTCGGCTGTACGAAGCCTATGACAGGCATACATCGTTTATAAAATCGTATTCGTAAGCCACATACAAAAGAGTAGACTCCTTCCAGAGATGCGTTGTTAGAATTGTATGAGCCAGGCTGTTCCAACCGAGCTCCAGGCAGCCGGAGCGCTCCGGAGCGCTCACTGCGGCAGCTCGGAGCCCGCGTCGAGGGGGAAAGCGAACTCACTGCCCCCTGGCCGCATGCAGCCGCAACTGACGCAATAATTCATGTTCAATGACAGCTATGACAAGCCGCGGGAGCCCTGTACATTGGAGGATACCTGTCCATTCATTGAGAGGGATGGTCGTCCGCAGTGTCTTGTATGTCATAAAGTATTTAATTCTGCGAAGAGGTAAATATACAACGACATCATACACGCCTTCAGGCAGCGCACTTCTATCAGGTTGAAGGCGTTGCACGCAGAGAACTGGTAGCCAGGCTTAAGAACGACATACCAGGAGACGTAAGTTTAAAAACGGTTTCGTAATACCGAGGGTATCAAAACATGCAACATAGTTCGTGTCCTGTAATGCGTTTATAATTTTCAGGTGAATGAGAGCGGAGAAAACACTACTGAATCTGCAATTCGAGCAAGCTACAGGGTCGCTCACATCGTTGCGACGAGTGGCAAGTCGTTTTCGTGGGACCACTCGTAAAATCGTGCATGGTAGCAGTTGCAGAATGTTTGTTTCCAAGGGAGGTGCAGGCAATTGAAGGGGTTTGCCTTTCAAAGCAAACAATGTCTCGTCTAATCCTGGACATGGCAGCGGGTTTAGAGACACAGCTCAGGAAAAAGGCGGAAAGCTTTGTTGCATTTTCGCTAGCGCTTGACGAAAGCACCGACATATCGGACTGTGCTCAGCTTGCAGTCTTTGTGCGTGGTGTCGAAATGGAGCTGCAAGTAACTGAAGAACTCTTGGATGTGATACCACTCGATGACACCGCAACAGGACGTGACATTTTTGAAGCTGTTTGTGAATCAGTGGACAATATCAATTTGCCGTGGGATAAGCTCCATTCTGTAGCGCAGACGGTGCGCGACAAATGATCGGGCGTCACCAAGGATTTGCTTCTCGTTTGAAAAATAAACTCAGGGACGAATTCGGGAAAGACATTTTGACTCTTCATTGTTTTATTCACCAAGAGGCGCCGTGTGCTGAAACAGTAGAGCTAGGTGGCGTAATGAAAGATGTCGTGAAGTGTGTGTATTTTGAACGGCGTCACGGTATGAATCATCGCCAATTCAAAGGATTCCTGAAAGATATGGAAGCGGAGTATGGGGATATACCTTACCACAGTACAGTTCGTTGGCTGAATCGGGGAAAAGTTCTTGTTTTCTTTGGCATTCGGGAGGAAATATACCTTTGTCTCGAAATGAAAGGGGAAGAAATGCGTTGTCTGAAAGATATGAAATGGATATCAGACCTGGCGTTCCTAGCTGACATAACTATGCATCTGAATAATTTAAATCTGTCATTGCAGGGCAAAGGGCAGCTAATCGTTGACATGCGCGACCAAATCAAAGCGTTCATGGAAAAGTTACGTTTATTTGAGAGGCAGATGAGTAATTGACATTTAACGTTCTTCAATCGTCTACCTTCTTTAAAAATACCTGAAGGTACTACTTTCGGCGATTACCAAGCAAAGTTAAAGCAGCTCATCACGTTGTTTGAAACACGATTCCCAGACCTCACTGGCTTGGAAATGGAACTTAAGGTGTTCAGCACTCCTTTTTCAGTTTCCCCCGATGCCTTGTCATCGTCACTTCAATTGGAGATTATTGATTAGCAAAATTCAACTTTGTTGAAAGAGAGGTACTACAACACGTTGGATTTGTCACGATGGTATCGTTCATTACAGCAAAAAACATTTCCCAAGCTTCACAACAATGCCGCTCAGGTCATGTGCATGTTTGGATCTACGTATTGCTGTGAGCAGCTTTTCTCAGCAATGAAAAGAGTAAAAAGTAAGGAACGATCGTTTCTTTAGGATGCAACAATGAAGGCCATCCTCCGCGTTAACGCTGCGAACACTTTGACGCCTGATATTTCCGGTCTTGTAATGAAAAGAAAATGTCAAGCTACAGCAATTTCTTGTAAAACAGTTGTTTCTTATTTATTTCCTGAACATCTTATTTCCTGGTGTAGCATGTCACCACGTCTTAGGAGCTAAGAGTAAGAGGTAGTCGATCTTGTAAGACGCAGCTGGCGCATCAAAACGCCTGCCTCAGCCAGCCATGCCACGTGCCGGCGTGCCGGCCCCCTTGAATGGTCACAGCGAGCGACACGGCTACCTGGAGCAGGGAGCGCTCCGCGGCTCACAACGGAGCCAACGAGCTGGAACAGCCTGCTATGAGGGCTATTCGGGAAGTGAGGAACGATCGCCCGTAGAAGATAAACCACAATGAAAATCCGTTGAAGCTTTACACAGATGTGTTGGTCAGTGCCTGAAATACGCCCGTAGATTGAATCACGTCGCTTTTCTCAGTTCCGAGCTCACAGTGAACGCCTAAATATGCCTAGAAAATCTGACTCCCGCCGATTATGGATGTCTGCCGAGAGATTTCTCCTGATTGTATGCAACTCTACATAATGTAAGTGTCATCCAGTTGCTTCTTCATAACTGTTCTCCCCGCACACTGCATGGACAATGAGGACTTCCTGCAGTGTGTTCGATGGGAAGTGTTTGATCAGCCACCATGCAGTCTCTGATTTTCTTCTCTGCTCAAATGACTCGCTGATTTTGAAGACAACAGTTTGGCACAGCCAATGACCTGCAGCTCAGCTAGAAATTGTTGGAAAACACAGGAGGCTGCATAGACATATGCGGTAGAGGATAATAGAATCTCTTGTAGGTGAAGGCAGTTGACTTTATAACTGAGGTTTGTGAGAGTGTTATGCGTCATCATAAGACGTTCAAGGAAGAGTTTTACACGTTTCACATTGCATGTTTACTGCTGGAATTTTTACTTTTGACAGTGCCTAATGACATAGCAACTTAACTCTCGTAATCGTACGAATCGGCTGGGGTATATTTTATGCCAACCTTCCGAATAAATAATACTCTAGTCAGGTACCTTATACTTTAAAATTTGTTTTTAATGAAGTCTTCAACCAAATTCGATAAATGTTTTAAATTTCTCAATTAATATTATCGCAAAAGTTTAAGTCTTACTAGTAGACGTGACTTTTCACAATGAATGTCGTATTCAGTTCTTCAAGTTCAGGGCGCTACTTACACATCAATAGCTATTTAAAAAAAATAGAGTGTAAGTAAAACTCAACAACAATTAACGAAATTTGTATTTCAATTTTATTCGTCATGAAATCCCCCCACCCTCCCTAGGTAGTACACATTATTGAAAATACTTTGGCTTTGCTAAGAGTGTGCTATCACATATTTTCAGTTTCTGAACCCCGCTTGCATTAGCGTAAGCATAAAATCCCTTCCCCGCCACACCCCCCACCTTTCGGTAGCAGACGTTATGAAAAATGCATTGGTACAGCTAGTGTTAAGATATGTGGTAGTACAGGACAGTATAGATGATTCCCATGGTTGTCAGCATGTGTAATGTTGCAATGTAATGATTTGTAATAAATTTTTCTACAGATGGGTATCTACAGCCGATAAATATTTCGAAATAATCAATTTTTGTGCCAACAGCTGTAGTTTTATTTATTCTGTACCGGTTATGGTACTGGCTACCATCGTCACAGAAGATACTGCAAGGTACAAAACAAAATAACACAAGTATGTGAATTCCTACAATCTTACAACATGAAAGCAGGTGCAAAAAGGTTTGAAGCATCGGATACTTACGTAACGTACATCAATTGGTCAAAAAGACATTTCTGCCAACTATAGAAATATCAAGTATAACATCTGACGAAGTGTCACAATAATTGCTTCACTGAATTTCCACTGTAGCAGATCCACACAATCGAAGTGTGATAACATGTAGATACTTGATCTTAACATCAAATAAGCACCACCTATTTCGTGAATATTAATGGTTCGCAAAAATGCCACACTTGGCGGTCCGCATGCGATTCCTCATCCCAGTTCAAGCCAAAAGTGTGTCTTGGAAAACCTAGTTCCGCCAACAGGTTTAATAACAACGCGATTTAAAAAAACGGGGCTCTGTCAACACTGTAATTGCGTGCAACGTGGCCAAGAATAGGTAGCATGAACTCTACGCTGTGCCGGAGCTGTTCCATTAGCTCAATCGTGCTCTGAGTGAAGTGATCGCCAAAGAACTTCGACGGATGTCATGTGACGTCCACTACGACCAAACGCAACGAACAATGAGAACAAAAAGCAAAAAAAAGTGAGACGAGGCAATGCCGCAATGTTCAAGTCGCTTTCGCGCCAACTTTTTTCAGTTAAAGCATCAAATTTTATCCAACTTACACCACAATGTGGTATTTCTTTCTGTTACTGTTACCTTAATTTAAACATTAAGATATAACATAAACTTCCTATAGATGCAAACAACCGCTTTGTTTCGGCCATGACTCAAACAAAGCCAAGAGAAAATAATACTGGATATAGTTAAAGTTGTGTGTATCCGACGAGGCAAAAAAACACAATAGTTAACCTACATTAGACTGAACATTATGCTACATCCCAAAATTTCATTCTGTACGTTTGACGCCCGGGCTTATCTTCACAGGGCCAATACGTACATGCACGAGTAAGCAAAACACCTGCACTCACCATTGCCAGAGCGGGATGCACTCGAGGTATTAGGTCGTGTACATCCATGGATCTAGTATTATAAAATTGCCCTTAATTAAAAACATAATAAATATCTAGTCCAAAAGATCCGGGAGAAGTGGAGGCCATAACACACACGATCAATCAGTTTCCCTGTAAACACTTCATTTAAATAGGTATGCACATTCATTCCAAAGTATGGCGGTGCACCACCATGCTGAAACCATAGCTATCTTCGAAAATCAAGGTCAATGTTTTCTAAAGCATTAGACAAAGTATTGCAAAGAAACATACGATACAGGGGAGCATTCACTTGTCTGAAAATTGTTAAGGGCCCAAAAGCACTCCTCCCACGATTCCAGCTCCCAGGTTTATGCCAAAATATGCCATAAAGCCTCTATCATGGGTGACATGTGGATTGTGTTGCGACTAATGATGACTATTGCGGAGGCTGAAAATACCTTTACGAGTGAAGCTAGACTCGCCAGTCCACATCACATTATTTATAAACTGTTCGTTATCTTCCACTTGGTGCAAAAGCCATCAACAAAACTGCTGGTGTTGAGTTATCGTGTAGCGATATGGATGCACTTATTCATCGTGCAACGTTTCAACAACCAGTCTTTGAGATATCTGAACCTGCCAGCAGTTTCACAGGTACTTCGCCGAGGTGACTGGTGAACGTTTTCTGGAATCGCGTCCTCTGCTTGTGGTGTACGCCTAGCCCTTGGACGACCTCTGTCCTTTACCTGCGGACTAAGATGCCGGTTTCCTGAGGGCGTTGCTCCAGATGAAGAAAAACGTTCTTATCGGGTGGCACCTTTGAGGGTACCGTGCAGCATACGCACCAGCAGCAGCAGTTTAGTTGTCGGATGCACCCAGCGCCAAAATTATATCGACGTATCCATCGTTTGTGTGTTCCATTTGGAAGCCACCCTATATAAACCTGACAGGACCAGTTATGGTTGTGCACTGCGAGGTTAGTTGATATATGCATGCAATTTGATGGATCCCATTGTCATATGGTAGGCTATTCTTAAGTGGCAAAATGATGTCCTGCTTATAAACGAGGAGAACTACAGAACGGACGTCTCAAAAGCAAAACCGGAATCTACCGAAGATTCGAACGATTTGACAGTGTTGCCAGCTCCTCGTTTTCACACAAGTGTTTTCAAAATGCACCGGATCTGATTTTGCTTGACAAACTTTTGTCTTGAATGTGGATGAAGAATCGCATGACGATCTCCAAGCGCAGCATATCTTCTTCACCCTGTATAGTATACATATCATATTTAGTCCAAAGATAAAATTACAATACTAAAAAAGGAAGACGTTACATATTCATTACCGAACATATGCAGGTCATTATAAAGGTCATAATACTTTCCAGAGATAAAAGCAAAATATTAAGAGAAGAAGAAGACATTACATGTTCATCAAAGAACATCATGCCATAGTTATGTGTTGCCAGTATATCTAACGTATTGTTTCTTTGATCGTAGATGAAGTGGATAAACATTCAAGTTAAGATGGCGTCTATTAGTAGTGGTGACAATGGTACCTTACCCAAAAATGTGTGTCACATTTGCATACAAAACTAAATAAGCCCTCAACATAGGTATTTTTCACTGCCGAACTGGAGGAATGTATGGTAATCAAATACCCTTCATGTATTATGTGTTTCTACGTTACATAGCATTGTGAAAAAATCATGATTGTAACAAGCTTTATGTATAATAGCAATGAAAGTAGTAGCGAGTGTCATATTCGTAAAATTTATGTATGTCATCCGTAACCGTCATTGAAACACATCAAAAGTTATTTCAATTCAAATTTTACCTTTCAAACATTTTTCGTCTTCCCACCTTTGTTTCTTCCCCCCTCTTCTGTATCTCATCGTTAAGGTCTATCACCTATTTTTTCGTACCGTATTTATAACTGACCATAAACCTAGATCCAGATTGCATCTGATCCAGCCGAGCTCATTCCCAGCTAAGATGAAAGGCTCTCTAGCATGCTGTTATTTATTTGTCGCAGCGGGCATTGGCGACACGAACATTTTTCACGACAAAATTTCTGCCATTCCACTGATCTAGGAATACACTCAAGCGCTCCTTTCGTTTCTACCACATTCGTATATTTATGTGAGCATATGAACCTCAGTCGAATATTAACGTTGTCCCTGACAGCTATATTTTATACATCATTTTGTGCAGCATTTCTTTCACGTCATTGTTCACAACGTAAGTCAAAAACGAAACAAAGAAAAATCCCAATCTATAATTTTTACAGCAAGGAACTATGCAGACGTTGCAAAGCGGTGCTGGGTTCATAAAATGGAAATCTTTCAGAAATTATTGAAGACTAGAAAGATGAAACAGGTTATTGGGAAAAGAATATTATAGACTACACACTATTTTACTTAATTTACTATTCGTCTGCCCATTAAAAGTTGTTAACTAATGTTTTCTGCGTGGTTTGAGTTCCACAATAATACACCGCACACATGCCAGATAATTTAACAAGGAACAATTTTCTTGGTATGACTGTTTAGCTACAGCTGTTTCATCACGACCCACAGGTTTTCTACTGAACTTAAATCTGAGGAATTTTCATCTAATCGCCCCGATATCATTCGTTAATGGCTTCTGTTGACGAAGAAATATTTCTCGAACTGCAATATTTAGAAATAATTTGACAATTCAATTGCACAGGGTGCTAGGCGACACAAACTTCAGCAGACCAACAAAAACATCACCCACAAACAGAGCAGTTGAGACAATATCTTCTGCAGCAATAATATGTACGGAAGCTATAACAGAGACTGTTAAAAGATCAGCGAAGTCAGGGTTCCGATGAATAGGTCAAAAAGTAGAATGTCAAAATCCTGCCGGTGTAATTGGAGAAGAACATGGAGAACTCTTAAAATATGGGGAGAAAGTAATAAAAAATAATAAGAAAACTAAGTGACTCATCATCTTAGTACTTCCGAAGCTAAAAGACAATAATAAAGAGGTGAAATTTGTAAATGGGTAATATCGAAAATACTAAAAATAATGGTAGAAAGAGTCAGGGGGAATAAGTACGGAGAATGTTCTGTCAATAATAAATTTAAAAGGGAACAATGTCCTAGCACATGACTTCCATTAAGAAGGCAGAAGCACTTATAGAGTCTCTATGTTCAAATATGCAAAAGTAATGGGTACCGAAAGACGTTTATTTCGGTTCCCATCCATGTTTTCACAACCATTCCATGAAAGACACATATATAGCACAGTTCATGCGGCTCTCACCTTCCGGCCACTTGGTCGCTTTTTCCACTGCTCTGAATTAGGCTATCAGAGCTGTGCAGCATACAGAGGCTGTGTAAACACTCGCTTCCTGAGATAAGATATCTCATCCCACTACACTTCCCAGTTAACAAGTTTGGCTTTATTGATCGACAAATATGTACGTGTGTGGTTCTCACTTAAAAAATATCATGCAAGCATTTCTGTAATGAAGAGGGCATGCTTGTGTGAACTGTACTGATTTAAAAAATTGGTGTCACTTTGCGTCGTAAGTTACTGCCAGACAGCATATATCCGAGAGCATTATCCGAACTCTATCAAAGTTTTGAAAGTACACTATTATTCTAGAGTAGTCACACATTTAAGTGGAAACAATTTACTTAGCGTATCACAGTCGGGATTCCAGAAAGGTTGCTCGACAGAGAATGCAATTTATACAGTCGTTCATCAAATACTACAAGCCTCAAATAATAATAATATATGCCCATTGATATTTTTGTTATCTCTCCAAGGCCTTCGGTTGTGTAGATCATGATACTCTCTTAGAAAAACTATGGTTTTGTGGAACTCATGGCATTTCACACATCACTTGACAAACAGAATGCAAAAGGTTGTGCTGAATAATTCAGACAACGTCGGAAAGGTAGAAAAGTTCAGTGATTGGGATAAAATTACAAAGGGAGTCCCACAGGGTTCAATTTTGGGCCCACTTCTATTCGTTATATATGTGAATGACCTTCCATTTTAACAGGCAACAAACAAAAATGTTACTTTTTGTAGATGATACTAGTGTTATAATAAATCTCATCAGAGAGAAAGCAACAATAGAGTTAGTAAATGATATTTTCCAAAGAACTATTAAATGATTCTCTGAAAATGGACTCTCCTTAAATTTTGAAAAAAGAACACACTATATTCATTTCTGTACAGCAAAGAGACACATACGAGCAATAAAATGATATAGTACACGAACAGTTGGTAGTATGAAGGGTAGAATGCTCCAAATTTTTGGTAGTACATATTGATGAAAAATTGGATTGGAAGGAGCATATTGTTGAGCTTCTCAAACAATTAAGTGCAGCTACTTTTGTTCTTTGTATAACCACTAATCTTGAAAATAAATACATATTTTAGGTAATGAAATTCGTCATAAATAGTCCATCACAATTTGAGAAGAACCATGCGACACACACCTACAACATTAGAGGGAAAGGTGATCTTCATTATCTATTGTTAAAGCTTACAACTGGTAGGAAGTTTAAAAAAAAACTAGTTTTTAAGTGTATTTGCATGAATAGAAATAAAATGATTGCCTTTCATTAATGTTAACACTAATCATGTGTATATATCCTGTAAACTGACACCTTACACATAATTTCGATAAAATAATCGTTTAAATGACCTCTAGAGCTTGTTAACTACTGACTACTACTACTAAAGCTTGTAAAAATTGTAACGGTTAGAAGGTGTAAGCTTTGTGGGACGGTTTTTTATATTGGTATCTATCTCCGAGCATAAGTCGTTAACGCGGTTGCTCTCCGTTTGGACGTTGCAGGTTAGAATCCTGAAAACAGAAATTAGAGCTACACACTTGAGAAATGTTCTAGGATATGTTAAACGAGTGTTTCGTAAACAACGTCGTTTGTGAGCAGACCGCATTTTCCCGGTGTCCTACTAATGAATCGAAACCTGTCACCTGCTTTACCTACGACTGCGCCTATGTGCTCATCCCGTATCATATCCCAATAATTTGTTACACCCAGATGTTGATGATTTCCTGTAGAGAGGACGAAGTACGTTTTCTTTGTTGGGGACTCACTGACAAACGTAGAAGTAACTTCTGGTACGCCCCATGGAAGTGTATTAGGACCCTTGCTGTCCATGTTGTATATTAGTGACATGGCAGACCATATATATACACTCCTGGAAATGGAAAAAAGAACACATTGACACCGGTGTGTCAGACCCACCATACTTGCTCCGGACACTGCGAGAGGGCTGTACAAGCAATGATCACACGCACGGCACAGCGGACACACCAGGAATCGCGGTGTTGGCCGTCGAATGGCGCTAGCTGCGCAGCATTTGTGCACCGCCGCCGTCAGTGTCAGCCAGTTTGCCGTGGCATACGGAGCTCCATCGCAGTCTTTTAACACTGGTAGCATGCCGCGACAGCGTGGACGTGAACCGTATGTGCAGTTGACGGACTTTGAGCGAGGGCGTATAGTGGGCATGCGGGAGGCCGGGTGGACGTACCGCCGAATTGCTCAACACGTGGGGCGTGAGGTCTCCACAGTACATCGATGTTGTCGCCAGTGGTCGGCGGAAGGTGCACGTGCCCGTCGACCTGGGACCGGACCGCAGCGACGCACGGATGCACGCCAAGACCGTAGGATCCTACGCAGTGCCGTAGGGGACCGCACCGCCACTTCCCAGCAAATTAGGGACACTGTTGCTCCTGGGGTATCGGCGAGGACCATTCGCAACCGTCTCCATGAAGCTGGGCTACGGTCCCGCACACCGTTAGGCCGTCTTCCGCTCACGCCCCAACATCGTGCAGCCCGCCTCCAGTGGTGTCGCGACAGGCGTGAATGGAGGGACGAATGGAGACGTGTCGTCTTCAGCGATGAGAGTCGCTTCTGCCTTGGTGCCAATGATGGTCGTATGCGTGTTTGGCGCCGTGCAGGTGAGCGCCACAATCAGGACTGCATACGACCGAGGCACACAGGGCCAACACCCGGCATCATGGTGTGGGGAGCGATCTCCTACACTGGCCGTACACCACTGGTGATCGTCGAGGGGACACTGAATAGTGCACGGTACATCCAAACCGTCAAGGGAACTTGCTGTTCCAACAGGACAATGCACGTCCGCATGTATCCCGTGCCACCAAACGTGCTCTAGAAAGTGTAAGTCAACTACCCTGGCCAGCAAGATCTCCGGATCTGTCCCCCATCGAGCATGTTTGGGACTGGATGAAGCGTCGTCTCACGCGGTCTGCACGTCCAGCACGAACGCTGGTCCAACTGAGGCGCCAGGTGGAAATGGCATGGCAAGCTTTAGTGTGGAAAACTCAAGAAATAGTTTAAACCGCAAAGACCACCACCCATGTCAGATATATATATATATATATATATATATATATATATATATATATATATATATATATATATATATATGCTTTGCCAACTGGCATTTTATATCTTCTCTACTACGGTCATCATCAGTTATTTTGCTGTTCAAATACCAAAACTGATTGATAACATTCCATTACCCCTGTTTTACTTTTGTTTATATTTATCTTATAACTTGTTTTCAAGAGACTCACGATTTCTTTCAACTGCTGTTCCAAGTCCTTTCCCAGAAATGTGGCCGGCCGCGGTGGCCGAGCGGTTCGAGGCGCTTCAGTCCGGAACCGCGCGACTGCTACGGTCGCAGGTTCGAATCCTGCCTCGGGCATGTATGTGTGTGATGTCCTTAGGTTAATTAGGTTTAAGTAGTTCTGAGATCTAGGGGACTGATGACCTCAGATGTTAAGTCCCATAGTGCTCAGAGCCATTTGAACCCAGAAATGTAATGTCGTTGACAAACATCAATGTTTTTATTTCTTCTCCCTGTACTTTAAACCAATTTCCCTATATCTCCATGGTTTCCATTACCGCTTGAAAAAAATATAAAAACATAAATGAAACAACTACATTTCCACTGTGCAGGAGCTGGAGGCGATCGCGCGGTCGCGTTCACATTTGTCTTCGCCCCCGCGGCAACGCCGTACTGAGAGCCAGCTAACGGAGCCGCCGACGTATGAGGAGGCGTTGCTGATGGCGCGATCTGTGGAGGAACTGGCCGAGAGGAATGCCGCAGCTGCGCAGGCGCAAACCATGACGCACGCACCGAGGCGGCCTAGCAGCAGCAGCAGCAGCAGCAGTGGGGAAAGCCGCAACCTCAGTGGCGACGACGACGGCCAATACGCCAGAGCTGCCGGCTGGAGCGAGCCGTCGGGTCGCCACCACCGAGAAGATAGTGACGGCTCTCTCTCAGTTAGTGACAGTGCTGGTGCCGTCTATAGATACTCGGACGATCCCTCCGCGAAGCGCGGGCCTATCCCGGGAAGCCCTGGAGGCAGCTCCAGTAGTTCCGCACACAGCTTCGTTGCCACCGCCGGTACCAGTTCTGATGACGAGGCTAAGGCCACTGGGTCATCCGCTGCAAGGGCACTGAACCACAGACGCTCTTAGCTTCGGAAATAGCTGTATGCCTCTGCTAGAGCCATAATACAGTGAGAACTTTGGCTGACATGTATATTGGTGATAAATCGGTCGTCATTGCCGGAAAGAAAATTATCTCAGGTGCACAGCAATAATACGTAGCCAGTTTCTTCGTCACTTGCTCAGAAGATTCAACGACGCAAAACAGCAAGCTCTTTGTTCAGCTTCTTCGAATTTTCTGAGTAACTCGCGTGAAATGCAGGCGATCTCAAAATCGCTCAACATCAGTTACTGGGCTGTTGGTCCCGTGTAGAAACAGTGCAAGAAGCCTGTTTCGACTGCCTACCTAGCCCCTTGTCAGTACAAAAGCGGGTGGCATCGGATGAAGCCAAGGAACTGGCTTAATCTCGTTTGAATCATAGAATTGGTTCTCCAAATGTCGCCTACTCACTTTAGTGCAGAGTGTATGAAAAGCGCCGAGCACGGAATATAATTGTCTTCGTCTATTATAGCGAAGTTAACTACTTTTTTGTGGACATGGACGTCCGCAGAAATTTATTCAGAAGGGGGGGCGGGGGTCAATCCTCTAAAATAGCCATTTATGACACAAATGAGTTGATCAGTTTGGAGACGTGGCAGTCCAAAAGAGCTAAATAGACCTAGACGACTGAAAAAACTTATTACTCACAAGAGAATTGATAGCTCAGTATGTGAATAAAAACTCTGTACTCCACATTACAGAGGCGGGGAGATGGGCAAATGACCCCGCCCCCTTGCACACCGCTCCCCCCCCCCCCCCCCCCCCCCGGCCATGCGGACACCTTTGTCTGTGTACTACACTGTATGTAGCAGAACATCGGTGATCAATGATATAACGAAGGATTTATTTTGTTGCCTGTGAGAGGTACCAGACAGAGGTTTTAAAATAGACGGTTTTCACATGCCATTAACGATTAAGATGGACCATAAGAATATTCAGTATTGTATTGTCTGAACGAGGCAAGCAAACCATGACAATTTTAATATGTTCTTCGGGCATTTTCACCTTCACTTCATAAGTTTTCATTTAATGATCACGTGTGTTATTCACTTCATCGGCATTACTGAGAACTGCTAAAGACGAGAGCAACATACAATTCTGAAATGATCTGCACACTGTGGAGTTAATAATACTACTAAAGCATAGAATGATACTAATATCAAGACCAAAAATGTATTTCTACCAGGAAGCAGGTTCTGCTCTTCATCCGCAATGCTCCTAAGAGAAGTAACTGTGTAAATATCATTATAACTCACTCAGTTATTTTTCATCCCGGTATTTAACGAGATGAATGCAACATTTGTTATTTAGGTGTGTGATTCATGTCATAATTAATCACTGTTTTTGTGTATCATCACCCTGAAAAACTTTATTACGTACAAATTTCACAGAATAAAAGTGAAAGATATGCTACATCATCGTGTTGACATAAAAACGCGTTTTGAGTAATCGCTAACATAAAAAAATAAAATGTTGAAAAACATCTGTACCGGTACCACATTGAAAAAGATTTTTGTTAGTTACAGCTGTTTACTGTGCAATGAGTGGATGGCCAAAAGTTGTCATAGGCATAAAGGAGTGTGTTATAATATGAAAAACATTCATGAAATGTTATTTGAGCATAAAATATGATATTGAAACTGCATAATTTTTAGAAAATAAGAAAGAGTACAATGTAAAGTGAGTTACAATTCTGGAGCACTGACAATAACGGATGTGACAGTAAAATTTCAACTTTTTGTAAAGTTTTACCTTTGAATTTAGTTTTGCAGCTTGAAACAAAATGCTGCTTCTACTGTCAACAATGTTACTGAATAACATCTGAATGCAATAAAGATCCAAATTGACTGCGCTATTATTAGGAAAGATACGCATTTCCAGTGCCAGTACATCCATGGGAGAAACGCTGTATGCAGTAAGTTAAGTATTTCTCTCTCTGAATCTGTAATTGTGCTAAAAGATCGAACTTTCATTTTCATTTAAGTTCTTTCCCATCAGCCATCGTGCAGAATTTCAATTTGGACATACCCATCAAAGTATTTGTCAATGACTTTATTTTCGTACAAGGTTTTTTTTTTTTTGTCTCTACCTCGAAGTTTTAGTTTTCCTAACGAAAATTATTGTACGTTAAGTATGGCAAAGTGCCTGAAATACGACGTGAAAGAAGACGTCATGGCGCGCCACCGGACAGTCTTGTCACCACAAGAAATATTTCGCATGCACGTTCATTGTCTTCGTCACCTCACGACCAGGTTAAGCTGCAGATGGTTCAAATGGTTCTGAGCACTATGGGACTTAACATCTATGGTCATCAGTCCCCTAGAACTTAGAACTGCTTAAACCTAACTAACCTAAGGACAGCACACAACACCCAGTCATTACGAGGCAGAGAAAATCCCTGATCCCGCCGGGAATCGAACCCGGGCGTGGGAAGCGAGAACGCTACCGCACGACCACGAGCTGCGGACTTACGCTGCAGAACAATGTATACCACAGCTTGGTTAGGGGCGGGGGAAGTGGATCGAGGCACCATTACGTATCCATGACACCATGTCTGTTGTTGCAGGATTTGGGTTAATGTGTGTGACTCAGTGTTGCATCTACATGAGATTTGCTTTAATGCCATAAAGGCCGGTAATGTCAGAATTATCTTCCAGTCTGGCGTAATATGGAGCCCTACAGTTTTTGTTCTGGCTTACCCATACTAAAACAAGAGCTACCGTACGTGAAAGGAAATTGTGTGATTGTTTTTACGTTTATCTTTTCGTTATCTCTCATGTTCCGTAACGTTTTAGTGCAGACACCGACTTGACAGAGATTGAAAAAATAAATTTTTATAACTGCCTGGAAAGATTTTTGAACCCACGTAAGTCGTAAGTTAATTCTGCAATCTGATTTAAAAATGAACCATCATTAAACTCCTATATTCTGTTTCAACAAAAATTTTGAATTAATATGTTAATATACTGCTGACCTTATTGTACCCCCTTCGCCAACTTACAACGAAACTGTCACCTTTGAACATGACAAAGACCTTGGGCTCCATTGCAGATCGGTAAACACAACCAAGATTTCAGAGAGGTAAGGGGTCCAGTATGTAACTTTAGCCATTATCTACAAGCAGAGAAACTGATACTGTAAAGAAAAGAGTTCATGCTTCGGCTAGATCTACAGGGCTGTCTATGGGCTGCACTGATTCCTGGTTTAGAACAGATATTAACGTCTTCATGTCATGTTGGAGGCAGACGGCGGTAGGTTAGTATGTGGCAGCCAGTGAACTCTATTAACAAGATACATGCTATTAACGTTAGAGAGCCTACTATGTATTATTTGAACACACCAAATTGATAGGTCCACAGCTTGTAGTCTCGTGGTCGTGTTCTCCCTTCCCGAGCATGGTGTCTGGGGTTCGATTCCCGATGGGGTCAGGGATTTTCACCTGCCTAGAGATGACTGGGAGTTTGTGTTGTCCTCCTCATTTCATCATCGTTCATGAAAGTAGTAAGATTGGACTGAGCAAAGGTTGGCAATTTGTACGGGCGCTGATAACTGTGCAGTTGAGCGCCTCACATCATCATCATCAACATCATCATTCAAGTTGACAGTAGATAAAGTGACTGAAGGCAGTAACCATAAAGGTATTTCCCATTTACAGTCACTCTCACCAACCAGCACAGTGAGTGTCAGTTTGAACTGTGCATAGAGTAGAGAGAATATAGGCTCTGTAGCTAACATACAAGGTAATTGGCCCCTAGATTGTCAACATTACTATTATGCAATGTTTTTGAATTACACTTTAAATTACCCAATAAAAATATGCAGTACTTAAACTGGTTCAAAATTTTAGCTGCTCAAGATGCTGTGTGGGAACTGATAAACCAGAAGGAAGAGATGTGTAAAGAGTGTCACAAATTCACAAAATTGAGGTTGAATGAGTTAAATGATTATCAATATAGCTAATAAATGATTACCGTTATTATCAAAAGGATACATTTCTACTGATCATATAGATGAGAAGTTGGAGATGCAGACAGGCACAAAAGAAAAGGCTGCTAAACATGTAAGCTTTAGGCCAAAAGGCCTTCTTCTAAGGTAGGCAACACGTAGTTCATGACTTGTAGAAAATAAACTAATGCTAAATCACAGTAAGACTCAGTTTTTACAGTTTCTAACATACAATTCAACAAAACCTGCCATTTTAATTTCACAGAATGGGCATATGATTAGTGAAACTGAACAGTTCAAATTCCTAGGTGTTCAGATGGATAGTAAAATGTCGTGGAAAGCCCACGCTCTGGATCTTGTTCAAAGACTTAATGCTGCCAATTTTACTATTCGAATGGTATCTGAAGTAAGTGATTGTTCGACACAAAAATTAATCTATTGTGCTTATTTTCATTCACTTATGTCGTATGGTATTATATTTTGGGGTAACTCTTCCCATTGTAAAAGGATATTTTGGCTCAGAAACAGGCAGTTCGGGCAATAAGTGGTGCAAGTTCACGAACCTCTTGTTGACATCTTTCACTAGTCTGGGTATTTTGGCATTGCCCTCTCAATAAATATATTCTTTATTGTCATTTCTTGTTAACAATATCAGCTTCTTTCCAAGAATTAGCAGTTTTCACTCAGTTAATACTTGGCAGGAATCCAATCTGCATTTGGATCACACTTCCTTAACTCTTGTGCAGAAAGATGTGCAGTATACTGCTGCATCCATTTTCGATAACCTACCACAAGAATTCAAAAATCTTAGCAGTTATCCATGCACTTTTAAATTGGAACTGAAGAGTTTCCTCATGGGTCACTCCTTCTGTTGAGGAGTTCTTTGAAAAATTAAGCTGATTCTTATACTATATTGTTGATTGTGTTTACTTAAACTTATAACTTGACTTTTTTGGGTTCATAAACATTTTATTTTATCTGTTATTACTTTTATCTTGTAATTTCATGTATTGACACGTACCATGACCTTGGAGATTTGCTCCTCAATTTGGTCCTATGGACTAGATGTGTAAATAAATAAATAAAACACAAATTCAAGCAAGCACAAATGAGACAGACATGGCCATTGTCTTTGGCCACTGAGGCCAGATTGCCCTTAGGTATTTTACAGTATTTAATTAACTAAGCTTGCTTCTCAAATGGCAGATACTTAAAACAGAGTGCTTAGCATATAAAGTTTAACATTATTACTTTTTATATAAAAGAAAGTTATGTAATATGACTGGTGATCTTACATTCTAAAATTCCACTCCATTTAACGAGGAATTCATTTCCAGATCAAAAACTGTTATTCACCTGAAATGACTTCATCTTATTTTTTATGAGCAGGCTTTCTTTCTTTACCAACTTGATATTGTTAGGAAGATGATTGTGTAACTGTGTTCCACTGTGACCTACACTTTTCCGATAGGCTTATGACCTGGCCTGGGAGAAAAATGAGAAATAATTGTTACTACAGTTTCTTGTTCTTTGATTGTGCACAGAGCTGTTTTGCTGACATACATTGGAAGTTCCTAAGTAACATTTGTGTGTGTGTGTGTGTGTGTGTGTGTGTGTGTGTGTGTGTGTGTGTGTTCAGGATCATGTTGCACATGATTCTTATACGGTCATAGCTTGTTTTTGGATTTCAAATGGGTCTTGATTACGTAGTGTGTACATGGTCTGCTAGTACTTCTGTTTCTGTTACATCTTATTTTCAGTATCCACAACATATATAACAAATTGATGATACTTTTTGCTGAAGCACTTGTATATGTGTGCTCCATTTGCTCTGCATATGTATTACAAGGAATTTCACATTGTCAGCCAATTCTAAACAATTTGTTATTTATTTGGCATTCACACCATGACTCTGTCACTGCTGTGGCATAGTTCACACTAGGCCTATATTATTAGTTCTATTAGACAATGCTGAGCTGATTGCATTTCTATCTCGTGACGATGACACTTTGTCTTTATTATGTGAGGGCACATTTTAAACAGGTATGCTTCCTCACTGTTTTAAGCTCATATATTTTATATGCATGAAAGTAGCATCTTTTACATTATATTATAATTTATCATTTATTAAATATAGATTGTCCATTAGTTGCATTTGATTTCCCCTTGCTCCACATATCTGAAGATGTTCACCACAGTCCAAAATTGATTCTCTGATGACAGTTTTTGTGATCATAGACAGGAATAAAAGAACCATCTTCATGACTACTTCACAGCTTGTAGATTCATGAATAGTGTTTTTCCATAGTTAATTAAAAGTTTTTTTTAGACCAGTGTGTTTGTTCCGTCAGTTAGTCAATTACATGTTCCATATGTCAGTTGAACAATTCTTTTAATCTTATTGGGCAAATTATTAAAAAATTTTGTTACTATATATTGAACTCCCAAACTCTTTCACACCAACTAACAGCTTTAATAATGGGTAATAAAGGTAACTTTCCCACTGGAGCTGTTGGTATGGACATCACTGACCTCCTTATGAATTTCATTACTGAATATGTATGTTGTGACAGTGCAGTTAAAAATGCCTAACTGAAGAGATACCTACATGGTGACCACAGTGAACACACATTATTTCTATTTTGTGCTTTTGTGCCATCAGTACTTCATATCTAAGTGTTGAGTTATCTCATAAAATTAAGCCGTAAGACATTATCAAGTGGAAAGCTGCAAAATTTGTTGGAGGTTAATTTGTGTGATTCCAAGAGTAGCAATTACACAGTGAGCAAAAGTAACTAAACTTTACTTTTTGAGAAGTTCAGTGTTTTTTCCAGTTAATTTTTTTTTTTTTTTCAGAATGAGATTTTCACTCTGCAGCGGAGTGTGTGCTGACATGAAACTTCCTGGCAGAAGTAAAGCTGTGAGTACCGGGCGTGAGTCGTGCTTCGGTAGCTCAGATGGTAGAGCACTTGCCCGCGAAAGGCAAAGGTCCCGAGTTCGAGTCTCGGTCGGGCACACAGTTTTAATCTGCCAGGAAGTTTCATTTTTTTTTTTTTTTTTGTTTTGTCAGTAAGTGCATCTAAAAATTTGGAACACTCTACCCTGTTTACTGACTCCTGTTTGTGTATGTCAGTTGTTGATAAGGCTCTTCATCATAGCATATAGAGGGAAACATTCCACATGGGAAATATATATATATATATAAAAACAAAGATGCTGTAACTTACCAAACGAAAGTGTTGGTATGTTGATAGAGACCATAAAAAACACACAAACACACACACAAATTTCAAGCTTTCACAATCCAAGGTTGCTTCATCAGGAGAGAGGGAAGGAGAGGGTAAGATGAAAGGATGTGGGTTTTAAGGGAGAGGGTAAGGAGTCATTCCAATCCCGGGAGCGGAAAGACTTGCCTTAGGGGAAAGCGAGAGGGGGAGAGAGAGAGAGAGAGAGAGAGAGAGAGAGAGAGAGAGAGAGAGTGAGTGTTTTTTCCAAATTTTAGGGAGAGTCAATTTTCAGAAAAACATTTAATAATTATTTTAAATTAAGTCATTAACAAACTCTTCTGCAGCTTTCTGTATAATGGTTATAATAGAAGGAAACATTCCACGAAGGAAAAATATACCTAAAAACAAAGATGATGTGACTTACCAAATGAAAGTGCTGGCAGGTCGACAGACACACAAACGAACACAAACATACACACAAAATTCAAGCTTTCGCAACAAACTGTTGCCTCATCAGGAAAGAGGGAAGGAGAGGGAAAGACGAAAGGATGTGGGTTTTAAGGGAGAGGGTAAGGAGTCATTCCAGTCCCGGGAGCGGAAAGACTTACCTTATGGGAAAAAAATGTATATGTGTGGATGGATATGTGTGTGCGTGTGCGAGTGTATACCCGTCCTTTTTTTCCCATAAGGTAAGTCTTTCCGCTCCCGGGACTGGAATGACTCCTTACCCTCTCCCTTAAAACCCACATCCTTTCGTCTTTCCCTCTCCTTCCCTCTTTCCTGATGAGGCAACAGTTTGTTGCGAAAGCTTGAATTTTGTGTGTATGTTTGTGTTCGTTTGTGTGTCTGTCGACCTGCCAGCACTTTCATTTGGTAAGTCACATCATCTTTGTTTTTAGGTATATTTCTGTATAATGGGATTTATTTATAACTCTAGAATCTTTTGCAACCAAAAATTAAACGTTTTGGGATGCCCTTTGTGATTTCTCCCCTGTCACTAATATTTCCTACCATTCCAGCAGTGTTACAATTATTCAGGGCAACTGTTTTCATTCTGTTTGATTCAAACCAGCTGTGTGTAAAGCCATCTATTCCAAAAAACTTAAATTTTCAAATAATGTAACATGATCTGCACAATTAAACACCTTGGAAAGGCCACAAAAAGAGCAACAAGTGATATTTTATTATGTAAGGCTTGTAATATTTGATGAGTGGATGTATAAATAACATTCAGTTGAGAAACCCTTCTGGACTCCATACTGTGATATGTTAAGTATATTGCTTCTATTTAATTGTGAAACTGCTCTTGAGTATATTACTTTCTTGAATATTTTGAAAAAAATATGTCAGTAAGGAAATGGGGTGATAATTGTTTAAGTTGGTCTTGACACATTTCTTATGAAGTTTGTCAATTGCATATTTCAGTGTGTGTGAAAAAATTCCCTGTGCCCATTGATGCATTACTTACATCAGTAAGGACATTATAAGTTAGAATAACTTTTTAGAATTCAGTGTGAAATTCCATTAACAACATATGGGCTTGAGGGTTTTTTTCAGAATTAGGTGTAATTCTATTAGTTTCATTGTTCATTATTGGTGATGCCTCTAGCTTCTTTAAGTTTTGTGGAATGACATTTGCAATTTGTCCTCATGCTTCTTCAACTGTATCTTTCAATCCTGTGTTTGCTGCTAACATTTAGAAAGTGACTGTTTAAAGTATTCACAACTTGTGAATTATTAGTTACAACAGGGTCATTAATTGTTATTTTATCTGATACGCTAACTGGCTGTCCTTTCTCCTGTTTGGCAATATTTCATACAATTTTAATCTTATTATCATCATTATTAATTTCTGTTGTGTAGCACATTCTTCTTGATGTTTCAGTGACTTTTCTTAAAATTACTGTATTTTGTAATATGCAAGTAAAGTCAGATCTTGACTTATCCTGGCCTTTATATAAATTTCCCTCTTCCTCTTACATGAGATCTTAATTCCCTTGGTTATCCATGGCTTATTTGTTTCATTTTTTATGGGTTTTCTGGATAACTTTTTAGGGAAGCTACTTTCAAATATTGACACAAATTTGTTATGGAATAAACTGAATTTGACATAAGTGTCAATTTCTATGTATACCTCACCACACACCACTTCTTGTATGCCTGGAAGTTGTGGAAAATTCTGAACAATAGATGTACTGTGCCTCTCTGAACACCACATAACCGCAGTGCTGGAGAAAGTAAATATAAGGAATTCTAGACTTGCACCATTACCATGTAGAATTAACATGGAAAAAAGAGGAGTTGCAACATATGTAACAGTAACACGAAGTCAAATTTAATCTTAAAACATTGTATCCTGTTCTCATTAATAATCCTCACTGCTTTGTGAGAGCCTGCCTCAGGGCTGTAAGGTGCTGTATTCTTTTTTTCCATGAATTGTTTCAACCTGAGCACTGTGCCTAAGTAAGTATGTTATCAGTATCCTCATATCTTGCTACAAAAGAGTTTGAAAACTGACTACGAAATTAGAATGAAACACCCAAATAATGATTCTACTCACTTTTCATGTCCGTATCTGTAAAGAAATCTACATTGAATTCTCCACAAACTGCTTACTGCTTCTTTGCGACTGATAGGTATCTCACCAAACAAAAGCGCTGGCAGGTCGATAGACACACAGACAAACACAAACATACACACAAAATCTAGCTTTCGCAACCAATGGTTGCCTCGTCAGGAAAGAGGGAAGGAGAGGGAAAGACAAAAGGATTTGGGTTTTAAGGGAGAGGGTAAGGAGTCATTCCAATCCCGGGAGCGGAAAGACTTACCTTAGGGGGAAAAAAGGAGGGAAAAAAGGACAGGTATACACTCGCACACACACACATATCCATCCTCATATACACAGACACAAGCAGACATTTGTAAAGGCAAAGAGTTTGGGCAGAGATGTCAGTCGGGGCGGATGTACAAAGGCAAAGATGATGTTGAAAGACAGGTGAGGTACGAGCGGCGGCAAATTGAAATTAGAAATTAGCGGAGATTGAGGCCTGGCGGATAGCGAGAAGAGAGGATATGCTGAAGGGCAAGTTCCCATCTCCGGAGTTCTGACAGGTTGGTGTTAGTGGGAAGTATCCAGATAACCCGGACGGTGTAACACTGTGCCAAGATGTGCTGGCCGTGCACCAAGGCATGTTTAGCCACAGGGTGATCCTCATTACCAACAAACACTGCTCCAGTCCGGAATCCTTGAACCACTACACCAACAACCTGAAAACAGCTTTTGCATCCCGTAACTACCCTCCCGACCTGGTACACAAGCAAATAACCAGAGCCACTTCCTCATCTCCTCAAACCCGGAACCTTCCACAGAAGAACCCCAAAAGTGCCCCACTTGTGACAGGATACTTTCCGGGACTGGATCAGATTCTGAATGTGGCTCTCCAGCAGGGATACGACTTCCTCAAATCCTGCCCTGAAATGAGATCCATCCTTCATGAAATCCTCCCCACTCCACCAAGAGTGTCTTTCCGCCGTCCACCTAACCTTCGCAACCTTTTAGTTCATCCCTATGAAATCCCCAGACCACCTTCCCTACCCTCTGGCTCCTACCCCTGTAACCGCCCCCGGTGTAAAACCTGTCCCATGCACCCTCCCACCACCACCTACTCCAGTCCTGTAACCCGGAAGGTGTACACGATCAAAGGCAGAGCCACGTGTGAAAGCACCCACGTGATTTACCAACTGACCTGCCTACACTGTGAAGCGTTCTATGTGGGAATGACCAGCAACAAACTGTCCATTCGCATGAATGGACACAGGCAGACAGTGTTTGTTGGTAATGAGGATCACCCTGTGGCTAAACATGCCTTGGTGCACGGCCAGCACATCTTGGCACAGTGTTACACCGTCCGGGTTATCTGGATACTTCCCACTAACACCAACCTGTCAGAACTCCGGAGATGGGAACTTGCCCTTCAGCATATCCTCTCTTCTCGCTATCCGCCAGGCCTCAATCTCCGCTAATTTCTAATTTCAATTTGCCGCCGCTCGTACCTCACCTGTCTTTCAACATCATCTTTGCCTTTGTACATCCGCCCCGACTGACATCTCTGCCCAAACTCTTTGCCTTTACAAATGTCTGCTTGTGTCTGTGTATATGAGGATGGATATGTGTGTGTGTGCGAGTGTATACCTGTCCTTTTTTCCCTCCTTTTTTCCCCCTAAGGTAAGTCTTTCCGCTCCCGGGATTGGAATGACTCCTTACCCTCTCCCTTAAAACCCAAATCCTTTTGTCTTTCCCTCTCCTTCCCTCTTTCCTGACGAGGCAACCATTGGTTGCGAAAGCTAGATTTTGTGTGTATGTTTGTGTTTGTCTGTGTGTCTATCGACCTGCCAGCGCTTTTGTTTGGTAAGTCTCATCATCTTTCTTTTTAAATATATTTTTCCCACGTGGAACGTTTCCCTCTATTATATTGATAGGTATCTCAATAATTCATCTAGAATTTTCTCATAAATAGTTAAAAGTTTTGTAGAGGGGATCTGTAGACTTTAACAATTTTCATAGAATAGAATAATTTTATTGTTGTTAGGCCATTAAGGCAATAGACATAAATTCATACATATAATGCAATATAATTCATGTTGCAGTAGAACAATTGGTTTGTTATTACAGTGTAATATTACAATTGATGAAATCCTACAAAGTCATACTTATAACTTAATATAATTCCTGTTGATAAAAAGCAATAGATTTGTTGTTACAATACAATATTACAATTGACAAGGTCATACATATAATACAATATAATTCATGTTGCAAAAGAGCAATAGGTTTGTTATTCCAGTGTAATACTACAATTGGGGAAATCCTTCATTTCATTTCACTTTTCATTTCATTTTATTATCTTCCTGTATATCATTTACATGATGTAGGAATTGTCACAACAAAGTTATCATACTAGTACAAGTACTACAGACATAATAATGGAATATCACTTTCAAGGCATTTTAACAGTACAAATTTAGACACACAAATTTAAATTTTTGGCAATAAATTTACACACAATCAAAGTACTCATCTACGTCATAGAAAGTTTTGCTTAAAAGGTAATTTTTAAGCTCAGTCTTAAATTTTACTTCATCTATTGTTGCCTTCATGTACACTGGCAGAGCATTGTAGAGTTTTATTCCAAAATAACTTACATGCTTTTGGGTTTGTGTTGTCCTTACCCTTTCTACATACAAATTCTTACGAGTTCTAGTATTATAATTATGGCAGTCCTCATTTGTACGTAGATTTTTCATATGTGCTCTTGTACACAGAATGCTTTTAAAAATATACAGTGATGGTATTAAGAGTATTTGCAGTTCTTTGAAAAGGGGCCTACAATGAGTTCTTGTAGAGTTATGTGTTATCATTCGTATAGCTCTTTTCTGAAATTTGAAGATATCTGTTAAGCTTGATTTAGTTTTACCCCAGAACACTATGCCGTAAGACACGGTAGACTTAAAGTAAGCGAAATACACTAGTCTAGTACAGTCTGTGCTGCATACTCTAGATAATATCCTCAATGCAAAACATGCCGAATTGAGCCTGTGGGATAAGTACTTGAGATGGGCTTTCCAGCTTAAGTTTTGATCAATGTGCATGCCCAAAAACTTTGTGGATTGTACACTCTCTATCTTCTTATCCATTAGTTTTAACTGGAGATCCATATCTTGAGTTGCTACTGTATATAATTTGTTTTACTTAGATTAAGTGTTAACTCATTAGCATTAAACCAATGTTGAATATATTTCAGGACTATATCAGTTATGGTGATTAATGATTTTTTATCATCACTTATAATTATGCTAGTGTCATCTGCGAACAACATTATTTTGGTAGAAATATTAGGATTTTTTATGTCATTTATATAAAGCAAGAATAATAAGGGACCAAGAACACTGCCCAGTGGGACACCTATTTCCAATTTCTTTGTATCTGAGACCCACTTGATTTTCTGATTTTTATGCTCTGCGATGATTTCTACCACCTGAATTCTATCTTGAAGGTAAGATTCAAACCACTGCTTCACAACTCCCCTTACACCTATTGCCTCCATCTTGTTCAACAGAATTTTGTGATTTACTGTATCGAAAGCTTTAGATAAATCTAAGTTAATTCTCACTACACATTTTTTAGTGTTGAGACTCCTGACAATCTCTTTGGTATAGGCATGGATTGCTGATTCTGTGCTGTGGCCCGAGTGAAAGCCATGTTGATTGCAGTTTATAAGTTTGTGAGCATCTAAGTAATTTATGAGTCTGGTTTTCATTAATTTCTCTAGAATTTTTGAAAATGATTGGAGAAGGGATATTGGTCTATAATTTTCTACCTTGTATGGATCTCCTTTTTTAAACAGAGGTCTAACCTTAGAGATTTTCAACCTCTCAGGAAACACACCTTCGCTGAAAGACAAATTGGCAATATGTACCAGGGGCTTTATAATTTGTTGGGCAACTTTTTTTATTATTGACACAAGCACTTCATCCACACCTGCAGACATTTTTGATTTTAGACTCTTTATCACCTTTAATATTTCATTATCATTTGTGGGAGTTAACAACATACTACTGTCTACTTTTGGGGCTGTTAATTTCTCATGTTTAGCAAAGTTTTTACTTAATGGCACTGGTACACTTAAAAAGTAATTATTAATGTAATTTGCCAGAGTTTCATCTTTTAATTCAATATTTTCACTATTTTTGAGTACTATTTCCTGATCCTTGAGGCCCTTACCTGTTTCCCTTTTCACAATTTCCCAAATAGTTTTTGATTTATTGCCTGATTTTCTTCTTGATTTATCATTACTTCGTAATTTTGCTTTTGTAATTACTTTTATATATATATATATTTTGTAATTTGTTACATATTCTTTAAACTTGGGGTTAGTCCAACTTTTCAGTCTATAGTTAAGCATTTTCATGGGCCTGAAGGAATTTCTAATACCTGTTGTGATCCAGGAGTTAGCATGTGTATGCCCATATGTGTTTGTTTTGACAAGTTTCTTAGGAAAACACATTTCAAAATTCAACATAAACAGGGAAGAAAAAACATATGCAGTGTTTGTGCTAGTTTGTAACAGTACTTCTGCCCATGATTGGTTAGTCAGTGTATTTATGAAGTGACTGCAACTATTTGTGGAGAAGGTTCTTTTGTACATTTGGTATGAACTATTTTTGGTCACAGGGGCTATGGGAAATTTAAGGATAAGTGCATTGTGATCAGATATTCCTAGGTCAACATTTATTACATCTATATCAATGGCATCTATATTTGTGAAGATATTATCTATGAGACGTTTTGAAGAGTTTGTTATTCTTGTAGGGTTAGTTACATGTGGATACAAATTGAAACTATGTAAAACATTCAGGAACTGATCTTTCGATGCACCTTCAATCAATAAGTTGACATTAAAATCGCCACTTATAATTATTGTTGATTTTTTATGGTGTAATATTTTGAGCAATGCCTCTAACTTATTTCTAAAAATTTCAGGATCACCACATGGTGATCTGTACACTGACATTATTATTAATTTACTCTTTTGCATATTCAACTGTATTGCTGCAGCCTCAAAATGTTTTTCTTCATTCAAGGATTCAGTTACAGTCATATTTTTAACCTTTACTCCAGGTTTTACATAAATGCAAACACCACCATGTCTTGTTTCCTTCCTGCAAAAATGGCTTGCTAATTTGTATGGGGAAATGCAAATATTTTCTAGTTCATAACTCATGCACCAATGTTCTTGAATGCAAATACAATCTATACTAGCTTCACTGGCTGCAATCTCAAGTTCTAATATTTTATTTTTAATGCATTGTATGTTAAGGCTCATTATTTTTAAATTGTTGAAATTAGATTGAGAGGAGTTTGTACTCATGTTTCCCAATGTTACCGGCTGTTCCTTGCTGAGGCTGGGTACCAAAAATCCTTAAGAATTACACGTTTCCTGCTCCTTGTATTTCTTACCCCTGGACGTGCCACCATACTTCTTGTATCTGTAGTTGTAGCTGCTGTTTCAGTGGATGCTGGAGGTGTTTCTGAAGCTGATGATTCAGTGGATGTTGGAGATGCTGCCAGTTTTGATGCTGAGTCTGGTTTTGTAAGTGATGTTCCAATTGATACTGGAACTTTTGCTGAAACTGTATTTTCGTTTAAATCTTGAACTACAGTTGGCACTGACGTTACTGTGGACGTTGAAGCTGCGTATGAAGCTTCTAAATGGAGCTCCGATGGTTTTGATTTTTCTTCTGTTGATGATATCTGAGCGGCATTTTGTACCACTGTTCTTGCCTCTGTTCTTCTGATTGATGAACTAGTTACAGATTCTGGACTTGATTTTGAACCTGCTGGGGAGGGTGGTACATCTGCTGCTGTTGATAATGGTTCAGCTGTTTTTGATGATTTCGACACTACTGACAGTTTGGCTGATGTGGCTGCTGTACTGGACGACACTTCAGATTTTTTTTACTTCTTCTAACGTCAAAGAATCTTCTGTTGCTACCAATGATTGTGGGACATCAGCTCTTCCTATTTCCGCTAATGCTGATACTTTAATAAGGCCGTTTTCAGACAGTGTAATAGTGTTTCGTTCTACTTTAGAGTCTTTAATAGAATTCGATATTTCAGCACTCATGGCTTCTTTCCCTTTCATATTTCTTTGAAGTCCATGCTCTGTAAAATACTCTCTGCAATCACTATTTATCCCAACATATGTAGCATTAGGATAACCTCGACATATCTTAGCGAAAAGTCTGTTGGCGGTAATAATCTCAGTATTCACGCAAGAGTTTTCCATGAGATCATACCTAAAATTTCACTTCAGGCATTTTACAAATTACTTGCTTTAAAACTGTTGTAGCACGTCTAGTTTCATTGTGGTATACATCGTTGGCGCCTCCAATTATCACACATGTGCTGCCATTCGTCATAGATTGATTACAACTATTTAAAACTTCACATAGTGGCGCTCATAGTTTGATTACGCCAGTTACTTTGAATCCTGTTTTCTTAGAACTCATAATTTCGGCTACACCTCTTCCATGGCTGTCTGCTAGAATAAGGATTTCATGTCTATTTTCCAACGTGTGTTTTTTGTTTTGTTTACAAATAGCAGGCCGATTTGTTTTGCTTTGTGAGCGCAATTTAGCGTTGATCACTGAACTGTCCGTGTGGATGATGGGTCAATAAAAGCCGTAAATTCAACTAAATACCTAGGTATTACATGTACGAACAACTTAAATTGGAAGGAACACATAGATAATATTGTGGAAATACGGAAGCGTCCGATCCAACCCGTCGGCTTTGACCCATGACGTCACAAGTATGGCGGAAACGACCATAAACGACAATTCCAATATGGCGGATATAAAAACGTTGCATACGTATCACAAAGACGAAAACACATAGAAAAACAACACACACAAAGGTTTCACAAGAACAATCTGCTAACATTGATAGCAAACAAAGATAATAATAAACAAGTGGTACTCAAGGCCAGGCAGGGCGGGGGGGCTGCGCCCCCCCCCTAACCCCCCCCCCCCCCGCCAAAAAAAAACTCCCAACCTAACCTCGTATTCAGGGCTACGCTACAGATCAATGTGTAGGTCAATCAAAAGATAAAAAAAAGAAACAAATAAAAAAAAGAAAAAACAATATTGATTCATTAGACATAAAGAGTAGCGACAAAACATATAGACCATAAAGATTGAACAATCTAATGGCAAACTGATAAAAGCCTCATAGACGACGTTAAAACAAAAAGTACAGTAAAAAGGTAAACTATATATTACAGGCCCTAAAACTCCTACTAAGGTAACGTCAACGAGGCAACATCTACAAACACGCCACACTCACAAACCAAACTCCGCGCCGTAATGACGTCACACACCACAACACCCTTACATCACGGGTCAAAGCCGACGTGTGAGATCGGATGTTTCTGTTGACCCAATATTGTGGGGAAGGCTATCGAAAGGCTGCCTTTTATTGGCAGGACACTTAGAAAATGTAACAAACCTATTAAGGAGACTGCCTACATTACGCTTGTCCGTCATCTTTTAGAATACTGCTGCGCGGTGTCGGATCTTTACCAGGTAGGACATGAAGTACGTCGAAAAACTTCAAAGAAAGGCAGCAGTGTTGTGTTATAGTGAAATATGGGAGAGAGTGTCACAGAAATGATACAGGATTTGGACTGGAAATCATTAACAGAACGGCGTTTTTCGTTGCAACAGAATCTTCTCACGAAATTCCAGTCACCAACTTTCTCCTCCGAATGCGAAAAAATTTATTGACACCGGCCTACATAGGGTGGAACGATCACTACGATAAAATAAGGGAAGTCAGAGCTTGTACGGAAAGATATAGGTGTTCATTTGTTCCACGTGCTATGTGAGATTGGAATAATAGGGAATTGTGAAGGTGGTTCGATGAGCCCTCTGCCAGGCACTTAAATGTGATTTGCAGGGTATCCATGTAGATGTTGATGTAGATAATATTACATTTGATGAAATCCTTTATGTCGTAGAATGGGTGGGCAACTAACCAGTCGTACAGTGCTTGTTTTGAGTGGTTGCTCTGTTAAACCTTGCATAGCTAGTGGAAGTTTATTAAATAATTTGTGCCCCATTAGTTCATAACTGTGTTCAGCAATTTTGAGTCTGTGGAATGGAATATAAATACATCTATTTGTCCTAGTGTTGTAGCAATGTATATTTACTCTGCGTTTAGCTTCAGGTAGCTTCTTTTTCGTATAGATCAAGACATAGTATATATATAGGTTTACTACTGTCATGATTTTTTGCTAAGAAAACAAAGGTTTACAGTGTGCCTTATATGATGACCCTGTAATTACCCTGCAGTAGAAGGATGTCACACACACAACTGGAGTTCCCCATAAAATGATACCATAGGTTATTATGCTTTGGAAGAATGAGAGCTAGGATATTCTAACATAATTTCTGGGTACAGAATCCATTAGTTGCCGTAACAGATAGATTACCCTAGACAACTACCACTAAGATACTTGACATGTTGACCCCAAGATAATTTGTCATCCAAATATACCCCTAAAAACTTAGCATAACAAGGACTAAATACTATATGCTGAGTTTTATTTTCACTAAGCAAAAATCCATTTGCTTTAAACCAGTATGATTTTGAGCAATTGTCTCTGTAACACAGGTTTTAACGTTATTGTCATTACTACTGTTCAGAAAAGTTGTATCACCTTCGTATGGCACAGTTTTTAATTTAATACATGACAGCAGGTTGTCAATCATTATTAGGAACAGGAAAGGGCCCAGTGCAGATCCCTGTGGGACACCTACATTAACTAGTTCTACACTGGACAATTCTTTGCCAACACAGACAGCTTGCTTAGGGTTCTGTAAAAATGATCTTAATAGTTTAAGGCTATTACCTCTAACACCATAGAAATCCAATTTTTCAAGTAGTAGTGTATGTTCTACACAGTCAAAGGCTTTGCTTAGCTCTCAAAAAGTGACTTTAGCAAAGTCTTTATCCTCAAATACATGATGGATGTATTTTACAACAGCATCGATCGCATCAATTGTTGGCATGTTTTTCCTAAAACCATATTGAGGTCCACTAATAATTCCTATTTATCAAATTATTCAGATAATTGTTTGTAAATTGTGCCTTCCTGAACTTTAGAAAAAGATGGGACCACGAAAATTGGCCGGTAACTTGAGGCAGATTCTTTATCCCCTTTTTATAAACTGCAACTACCCTAGACAGTTTAAACTCATCAGGAAAATATCCTTCAGCTAGACATTTGTTTATACAATGAGTTAAGGGGTACACTATATTGCCTATGACTTTCTTCAGTATGTTACAGGATAAGTCATATATATCTACACTGTCTGATGATTTTAACTGTTTCACTATCCTTAATAGTAAATGTGGTGAGACCTCAGAGAAACTTAAGATACTTGTATTTGTTAATTATCTACAATTATTTTTTCACAGTAACTGTGATGAGCTGATTTCGGGTTTGGCAATACTACTTCCTACTTCTTCAACTGATTTAACAAAATGATCATTGAATTTTTGGGGAGAGATATTAAGTGTAACACATCTTTCGTATATGGCAACACTATTTATTAGCTTTCAAGCAGCATTGCAGATGTTGGTGGATTTCTCAATACTTCTGAGATTGTGTGCTTTTTTGGCTTCGATGATTGCTTTTTTATATTCATTCCTACATGCAACATAGGCTGGTTTAGCTTGATTAGTCTTCAATCTACAATAAACATGGTGCAACAACACAACTTGGTTTTTCAGAGTGGTCAGCTGTTCTGTATACCACGTTTTTTGTCTTTTTGGGACTTTAGTTTTCAGGACTCAATCAGTTACACCTACTTTGAATTTCTTTGTTGGAATAAAGTCCTTAAAGTTTGCCAAAATACTTTAAAAACCTATCAAATAGTATATTTGCTGGTAAATCGTTACTTAAAGTATAGGGTGTGCCTCCATAACACTGGCCAAACCAGTCTCTGTCAGCAAGGGAATTCCAAAATCTATGAATTTTTTCATCTGAGACAGGTCTGGTGATCACAATTTTTGGGACAGGCTTAGTTATACTAGTCTTACCAGGAGGGAACCTACTTGTATAATTTAAGGCTACAGAACTATGATCAGAAAATGCAAACTCTGACACATCACATGATTCGTCTGTTTTAAAATTCACAAAAATATTGTCAAGACATTCTTGTTCTCTTGTGGGCCTATTATTGACACTGTGTAAGTTGGATTGTCTTAGTAGATTTTGAAGTTCAGTGACACTATGTTTGTGTGTTGTTACATCAAAATCTGAATCCAGATCACCACCTATTACAATATCATAATTTATCTATGTAGTTTTGCCGAGTACATGTTGCAGCTGGTCCAGTTTCTCTAGAAATATACTGATGGTGTCCGTAGGTGATCTGTACAGGGATATTACCGATAGCTTAAAACTGTCTAAAACTATACCAGCAGCTTCAAAGTTCACTTCATCGCACAAAAAAAATCTAGATCCAATCTATTGATTGAACATCTAAGTGACTTGCTAACATAGATTGCTACACCACCTCTTAAATGCAATTTTCTGCATTAGCTATTGGCTATATTATAATTATCAAATTTAGCAAATGTTAGGTCACTCTCAGTAGCCCAGTGTTCACTCAAACACAAAATATCAAACCCATTTTCTATCCCAAGATTATTGACAATAAGTTCCTTATCCCTCACTCCTTGAATGTTGAGATAGCATATTTTAAGATCAAACCTGTCTTTCCTCACAGATGTACCATTAAGGTGAGGAGCTATTAAATCTCCTGCACTATTTACCTTATGGGCTTCTTCTCCTTGCTGCCTTTGGCTAAAAAATCATTTAGACGGAGAGGAGGAACTGTTTTTTGCTTACCCACGACACTTGACACTGCTACTGCTCGTTGAACTCTCTTCTCTTCGTCATGTTCATGTCTTGATCTCAATGACTGGGTTCTCCAGTAACAACTCATGAGCACTTGCTTCTAAGCCCTTATCAGCCCCCCCCCCCCCCCCCCCCCCCCCCCGCAAAAAAAAGTTGTTTCAGTATTTTTGACTTCGTGTCCAACTGTTACATACATTGCAACTCCTCTTTTTTCCATGTTAATTCTACATGATAATGGTGCTAGGCTACAATCCCTTATATTTAATTTCCCCATTCCTGTGGTTATGGGGAGTTTAGAGAGGCATTGTACACCTGTCATTCAGAATTTTCCACATCTTCCAGGCATACAAGAAATGCATCTACCATTTTTTCAGCCATCTAGTCTTCTGATGAAACAAAATAATTTAATTTTTTTTGGAAACTGTTCTGCTCTAATTTCTTTCAATACTGTGTGTCTGTAACCAGACGCTAACCTAAAAAATGTGCCCCTTTGACTCTTGTAATCACAGGAATTTTGTCTTATATGCTTGCGGTTCCCCTTACACTATCTGCAAGATGCCCAGATAATCTTTCTTTCCTTCTCCTATATGGATGCAGGTTGGGATTTGTGTATCCTTATCTTCTAATTGCAGCAGCAAAAGACATGGCACAGATATGAAACTTGTTTCAGTCAAAAGCTATCCACTCAGATTCTTGTTTATGTGGGTAACAGCCATGTTAACCCAAACCCCACATGAGTGTGTGCTTTTGCTGCTCCTGTTTCTTGCAGGCCACCTTTAATACTAAGTTGCTGCCTAGGCTGTTCCCTCCTCTTCATACTATAAGTAGCTGGTCCTCTCCATCAAAATCTTTGCACAACGTTCCTGTGTTCTTGGCACTAGATTCCGTGATACTTGTAACCTGGTGGTCTACACCTAGCTTTTGCTGTAGCATTAGAGCTACACCCTTCCTGTGGCTGATACCTAGCAGCTGGACTCTTTTCTTTTCAACTTGACTTTTCTAATGACACAGCCTTAAAGTTGTTCCTACAAGTCTTCTGCACTCTAATTTGCTCAAAAACTTGTTGAGGTCCTTCTCTTATTTTAGCCAACAGTCAAATGGATTACTGACCAGAATTTGAAATGTAATTTCGGAGGAAATTATGTAAAGCCCTGTAATGACTCCAAAACAACATGTAACAGTTAGATGGCAGGCAGATTAACACTCAAATATAAAAACACTAGAGATATACACTGAACATAAGTTTTAAGTAACAAGACATGAAGCAAGTGAAAACTAGAAAAATGTTGATATCTTTAACGACAGTATTACACAGCCACTATCTGGAAACTGAAACAGTCGGCTACACATGACCTGTACACTTTCAGTGTGTCATGTAATATGGCTTTAAGACAAGATAAGAGCATTTAAGGATGACTGCAATGGACTTGTTATCCAGATAGAACCTACGGTACCTGACAATTAGGGGTAGTTGCTATTTTCAAGAAAGCAATGTAACATAACAGAGCTGAATAAAAGTTGATACACAGTCTGTGCAATAAAAGTGTAAATACGCACATGATGAGGTTTAGGTCTACAGCCATGAAAGCAGTAAAGAGATTAAAGAATAATGTAGTGAACTGCTTGTGGGTGAATAGAATAACTTCCTTAAAGAAAACAGGTAGAATCTAATGCAGCTAGATTTGTCAAATTAGAAGCAAATGTGCAAGGTTCCTATAATTAACAGTATGTGCATGCTAGCAGTATCTTAGTTTGATGTAAGCAGTTTTGCAGATTTCGCTCTTCGTGGTGAAGTGCGTCCAGTGAAATTTGTGGTACATTTGAAATATATGTTTCCTGTGTTCTGCTCTAGCAAAGACAATGTGACATTTGCCTGTTGTATTTCCTCATTGATTGTCCTCGGTGTCGACGTACTGTGTTGCTATAATGGCTGAAAAATTGGGGGGTAGGGGGGTGGATGTTCAACACTGACTACTTTAAATGATATAGCCGACAGTTGCACATTTGTGTTTCACAGTTATTTACTTTCACTGTTCACAACCCCTCAATATACACAGTTAATATGACCAGTGCACTATTGGTTAACTTTTGATAAGCCTCATTAATAGTTTGCAGGCATACTGCTACAATAGTTTACCGTGGAACATCTGTGCACAGTAAAAACCTAATCACACAGTTCACAGTTCTTGCAGAATAATATGGCATGTATTGAACAGACAGTATACATCTCCTACCATTTTCCCTTTGATGAATGAAATCTTGTTGTGATTAAGCAAGCTGGGCTATTTTTACTTACATTCTTGTTTTGCCATCTGCCTCCTTAAAATTCATATTTTTCATGTCTGACTAACTACTGTTAACATACCTGAGTATAATCTGCATTTTCGTAAAAGAGAAAGGTTGGCCCTTAGTAATTAATAATATTCCTCCTCCTCCTCCTCCTCCTCATCATCATTTAAGACTGATTATGCCTTTCAGCGTTCAGTCTGGAGCATAGCCCCCCTTATACAGTTCCTCCATGATCCCCTATTCAGTGCTAACATTGGTGCCTCTTCTGATGTTGAACCTATTACTTCAAAATCTTTCTTAACCGAATCCAGGTACCTTCTCCTCGGTCTGCCCCAACTCCTCCTACCCTCTACTGCTGAATCCATGAGTCTCTTGGGTAACCTTGCTTCTCCCATGCGTGTAACATGACCCCCACCATCTAAGCCTGTTCGCCCTGACTGCTACATCTATAGAGTTCATTCCCAGTTTCTCTTTGATTTCCTCATTTTGGACACCCTCCTGCCATTGTTCCCATCTACTAGTACCTGCAATCATCCTAGCTACTTTCATATCCGTAACCTCAACCTTGTTGATAAGGTAACCTGAATCCACCCGGCTTTCGCTCCCATACAACAAAGTTGGTCGTAAGATTGAACGGTGCACAGATAACTTAGCCTTGGTACTGACTTCCTTCTTGCAGAAGAGAGTAGATCATAGCTGAGCGCTCACTGCATTAGCTTTGCTACACCTCGCTTCCAGTTCTTTCACTATGTTGCCATCCTGTGAGAATATGCATCCTAAGTACTTGAAACCGTCCACCTGTTCTAACTTTGTTCCTCCTATTTGGCACTCAATCCGTTTATATTTCTTTCCCACTGACATTACTTTCGTTTTGGAGATGCTAATCTTCATACCATAGTCCTTACATTTCTGATCTAGCGCTGAAATATTACTTTGCAAACTTTCAATCGAATCTGCCATCACAACTAAGTCATCCGCATATGCAAGACTGCTTATTTTGTGTTCACATATCTTAATCTCACCCAGCCAGTCTATTGTTTTCAACATATGATCCATAAATAATATGAACAACAGTGGAGACAGGTTGCAGCCTTGTCTTACCCCTGAAACTACTCTGAACCATGAACTCAATTTACCGTCAACTCTAACTGCTGCCTGACTATCCATGTAAAGACCTTTAATTGCTTGCAAAAGTTTGCCTCCTATTCCATAATCTTGTAGAAAAGACAATAACTTCCTCCTAGGAACCCGGTCATATGCCTTTTCTAGATCTATAAAGCATAGATACAATTCCCTGTTCCACTCATAACACTTTTCCATTATTTGCCGTAAGCTAAAGATCTGGTCCTGACAACCTCTAAGAGGCCTAAACCCACACTGATTTTCATCCAATTGGTCCTCAACTAATACTCGCACTTTCCTTTCAACAATACCTGCAAAGATTTTACCCACAACGCTGATTAAAGAGATACGTCTGTAGTTGTTACAATCTTTTCTGTTTCCATGTTTAAAGATTGGTGTGATTACTGCTTTTGTTCAGTCTGATGGAACCTGTCCCGACTCCCAGGCCATTTCAATTATCCTGTGTAGCCATTTAAGACCTGACATTCCACTGTATTTGATGAGTTCCGACTTAATTTCATCCACCCCAGCCGCTTTATTGCACTGCAATCTATTGACCATTTTTTCCACTTCCTCAAATGTGATCCTATTTCCATCATCATTCCTATCCCATTCTACCTCGAAATCTGAAACATTACTGACCGCATTTTCACCTACATTGAGCAACTCTTCAAACTATTCCCTCCATCTGCCCAAGCCATCCACAGGATTCACCAGCAGTTTTCCTGACTTGTCCAAAATACTTGTCATTTCCTTCTTACCTCCCTTTCGAAGACTGCTAATTACACTCCAGAATGGTTTTCCAGCAGCTTGACCCATAGTCTCCAACCTGTTTCCAAAGTCTTCCCACGATTTCTTCTTCGATGCTGCAATTATCTGTTTGGCTTTGTTTCTTTCTTCAACATAACTTTCTCTGTCTACCTGGGTTCTGGTATGTAGCCATTTTTGATACGCCTTCTTTTTCCTTTTACAGGCTGCCTTGACTGTATCATTCCACCAAGCTGTTTGCTTCATCCTACTTTTACACACTACTATTCCAAGACATTCTTTAGCCACTTCTAGTACTGTGTCCCTGTACCTTGTCCATTCCTTTTCCAATGACTGTAATTGACTACGTTCAACTAACTGGTACCTTTCTGAGATCGCTGTTATGTACTTGTGCCTGATTTCCTTATCCTGACCTCCTGCACTTTCGGCCTCACAATCCCAATTTCACTGCAGATTAAATAATGATCAGTGTCATCAAAGAATCCCCTGAATACACGTGTGTCCCTCACAGCCTTCCTGAATTCCTGATCTGTTATTATATAGTCAATGACAGATCTGGTTCCCCTGCCTTCCCAAGTATACCGGTGAATGTTCTTATGTTTAAAAAAGGAGTTTGTGATTACTAAGCCCATACTGGCACAGAAATCCAAGAGTTGTTTCCCGTTCCTGTTGGCCTCCATATCCTCTCCAAATTTACCCATAACCTTTTCATACCCTTCTGTTCGATTTCCAATCCTGGCGTTAAAATCACCCATGAGCAGAACACTGTCCTTGTCCTTTACTCTAACAACTACATCACTGAGTGCCTCATAAAAACTACCCATCTTATCTTGATCTGTCCCTTCACAATGCGAATATACTGACACAATCCTAATTTTCTTGCTAGACACTGTCAAATCTATCCACATCAGTCGTTCGTTTACATACCTTATTGCAACTACGCTGGGTTCCATTTCTTTCCTGATGTAAAGCCCTACACCCCATTGTGCTATTCCTGCTTTGACTCCTGACAGGTAGACCTTGTATTCTCCCACTTCCTCTTCTTTCTCACCCCTTACCCGAATGTCACTAACAGCTAAAATGTCCAGCCCCATCTTACTTGCAGCCTCTGCCAGCTCTACCTTCTTCCCAGAATAGCCCCCATTGATATTAATAGCTCCCCATCTCATTACCATTTGTTTGCCAAGTCGTATCTTAGGAGTCCCTGGTTTGTCAGTTAGAGGTGGGATTCCATCCCCTCCAAAGGTCTGAGGCATTTTGCTCTGATTGTTGCCAGCATCATATTTAAAGTACCAGGGAAGCAGGTTGCTAGCCTTACTTGCCCCAAGTCCCATTGGGTTTTACCCCTAACGGCTGAGTGACTAACCGGTGGATTTGGTAGTCTTTGCCGTATGAGCACAAAGGTGACCACGACTCAGAATATGTCCGAGATGCCCAGCCTTATTCCAAAGTAACAGGTATCCCGACTGTCGCGACCACTTACTTGGCCACTCATATGTTGCCCGTGGTTCATGAACTAGGACATGACTACAGGAACCCACACCATGAACCACAAAATATATTCCACCACATCTAATTTTGTGCTTAGTTTTGTGTATGTAATTGATTTTTTAATTTATTTTTATACCCTGTTGTTAGGGCTCTTTTCCCATCCATTCATGTATGGAGCATAGGGAAAATGATTATTTGAATCCACCTGTCTGTGCTGTAATTAATCCAGTCTTATCCTCATGATCCCTATGGGAAAAATATATAGAGGGTTGTCGTATATTCCTAGGGTGATCATTTAAAGGGAGTGCATGAAACCTTTTAGTAGACTTTCTCAAGAGAATTTCCATCCATCTCCATGAGTCTGTCGCTTCAATTCTTTCAACATCATAGTGAGACTCTACCCCGAGTCAAATAAAGCTGTGACAATTTGTACTGTTGTGCTCTGTACATGTTCAGTATCCCCTGCCAGCCCTATTTGGCAGAGGCCCCACACTCTTGAATAATATTCTAGGATGGGTCACATTGATTTATAAGCAATCTTCTTTATAGACTAACTGCATTTCCCATAGTATTCTACCAACAACCAAAGTCTGTTGCCTGCTTTGCCCAGGACTGAGCCTATGTTATTGTTCCACTTCATATCCCTACTAAGTGCTACATCCAAGTATTTGTATGAGTTTACAGCTTCCAACAGTGACTCACTAATATTATTTTGTGAAGTGCACATTATACATTTTTGAACATTTAAAACAATCTGCCAGTTATTGCACCACTTTGAAATCATGATAACTGCATCATATGCAAAATTCACAGGTTACTTTGAATATTGTCTGGAAGATTATTAATATATAACATGAACAGCAATGGACCTAACATGCTTCCCTGGGGTACAACTAAAGTTACTTCCATATCTGTCAATGACTCTTCATAAGAGATAACGTGGTGAATCCTCCCTACCAAGAAATGACCGATGCAATCTGTACTTTGTCTGATATCCCATATGATTGCACTTTTGAGAGTAAGTGTAGATGTGTTCCTGAGTCAAATGCCTTTCAGAAATTGAGAAATAATGCATGTATCTGACTGCCTTGGTCCATGGCTTCCAGGAAGTTATAAGAAAAACGGTAAGTTTCACGTGGTCTATGTTTTTGAAAGCCACACTTGTCGGCATGAGGGAGGTGATTATGTTCGAGATATGTCATTATGTGTGAGTTCAGAATATGTTCTAAGAATCTGCAGTGAATGGATGTCAAGGATAGTGGACAGTAATTTTGTGGATCACTTATGTTATCCTTCTTGTAGAGAGATGTGATCTGTGCTTTCTTCCAACAATTGGGTGCAGTTGTTTGTTGAATGGATCTACAATAGGTTATAGTTAACACAGGGATGAACTCAATGGTGAATTGGGTAAAAAATCTGACAAGGTTTCCATTGGGCCCTGGGGCATTGTTCATTATTAACAGTTTCAGCTGTTTCTCAGTGCCACTGACACTAATATCTGTTTCACTCATCTTTTCAGTGGTATGAGATGGATGCCAATTTGATAGACTAGGTTAAGAGGTAACAGTAATGTTAACACAATTATGGTGAATAGAAGTGATAAATGTAGTAACTAGATGGATGGAAGAATAATCAGGCCGGGAATAACTGTAGTAAATCAAGAGATCGAAGTAATGTGCTGAGGTGATAAAAGTCATATACAGGTGGTAGTAGTAGTATTGTATACACAAGATGCAAAATGACAATGCACTGGCAGAGCTGTCATGTGTACCCAGGTGATTCATGTGGAAATATTTCCGATGTGATTTGCACAACAGGAATTATCAGACTGAACGTGGAGTGGTAACTGGAACTAGACAGATGGGACATTCCATTTCAGAAATCATTAGGGAATTCTATACTCAGAGATCCACAGTGTCTAGTGCACTGAGATTACCAAATTGCTTGCTTTGCTTCTCACCACAGACAACCCAGTGGCCGATGTCCTTCACTTAACAACTAAGAGCAGCAGTGTTTGCGTAGAGTAGTCAGTACTAACAGATGAGCAGCACTGCGTAAAATAACAACAGAAATCAATGTGTGATGTATGACAAATTTATCCATTAAGACAGTGTGGTGAAATTTGGCATTAATGGACTGTGGCAGCAGATGACCAATGCAAGTGACTGTGTTAACAACATAACATCGCATGCAGTGCATCACCTGGGCTCATGACGATATGATTGGACCCTTAATGACTGGAAAACCATGGCCTGGTCAGATGAGTCCTGATTTCATTTGATAAGAGCTGATGATAGGGATTGAGTGTGGCATGGACCCCGTGAACACAAGTTGTCATCAAGACCTTGTGTTAAGCTAGTGGTGGCTCCATAATAGTATGGCCTCTATTTGCAGGGAATGGACTGGGTCCTCTGGCCTAACTGAACCAATCATTGATTGGAACTGGTTACATTCGTCTACTTGGAGACCATTTGCAGTTGTTCATGGATTCATACTCCTGAACAATGATGGAATTTTTATACATGACAGTGCTCCATATCACCAGTCTACAACGGTCTGCAATTGTAGACAATTTTTAGCAAATTATTTGACCACCCAGCTCACCCATCACGAATCCCATGGAACATTTATGGGACAAAATCAAGAGGTCAATTCGTGCACAAAATCCTGCACCAGCAACACTTTTGCAATTATGGATGGGTATAGAGGCAGCACAGCTCAATATTTCTGCAGACTTCCAACGACTTGTTGAGTCCATGTAATGTCGAGTTGCTGCACTACACTGGGAAAAAGGAAGTCCAACACAATATTAGGAGGTATCCCGTGAGTTTTGTCACCTGAGCGAATGTCTCAGCACAGAAGTAGAGAGCAGTTACAGACTCCAAGACAAAATCAGGAAAAATGAGTAAGCTTCAGCAGTGACTATGGCTGTCATGTATTATAATATTTTAGAAGAAGAAGTAATCACTTCAAGTTTGGAGAACAAGTTATCTGTGAGTGTTAGTGGTCTGCTGCTGTCTGCACCAAATTTAATAATGACAAAGATTAGGCTGACTTCTAAAGAAATGTCAAGGAGAATCAGTGTGTAATGAAGTGGGAAACTGGAGTATTGAGGAGTGGTTATGTGTGTTTCAAATTGTCTGACGCTGTAAACACTGTGATAGTACCACAGTAGATACCTAGCTTAGCTGCAGAAGAATCACAGAAGTTGGACAGATGAATGTAGATGCAAGGAAAATGACTGCAAAAGTGTATTGGGTAACAGAAGAAATACTTCAGTGGATAGATAAAGGAAGGAAATACAAAAATATTTAAGAAAAGAAATGAGTAGAGCAGTATAAGTCACTTCGGAAATCTTACAGAAGCCATTAATTCATTCATGAAATCAATACAAAGTACATGGAAGCTAAAGTGAAATGGCTGCTGGAAAAGTGTGAAAAAATCAAAACGAAATTGCCATTAAATGACAGATTCCACATAAAGAGGAGTCAAAATAACTTTCATCAAAATTGAAAGATGTCAACATTAAAGAGTGCTATAGTAATTTCACTTTTAAATGTAAATGATGACACCATCATGCACATCCCACACACATACAGCTAACAGTCACAGGCTATTGCTCATCCCATCTGTCATATCATATATGTATATAGAGATTAATAGTGATCCTATCACACTACCATGGGGCACTCCTGACTATATTCTTGTCTCTGACGAACACATTTCATCGTGGGTAATGTACTGGGTTCTATTACTTGAGAAGTCTTTGAGCCCCTCAAAGAATTGCCAACGTAATTCAAATGCTCAGACCTTCATTAACAATCCATGGTGGGGCACCATGTCAAACGCTTACTGGAAATCTAGAATATGGAATCTGTCTGTTGCCCTCCATGCATGGTTCACATGGTATCATGTGAGAAAACGGCAAGCTGAGACTCGAACCTGCAAAACTTTATAAATCTCACTGATTTGTGGAAGAAGCTTTTCCATCTCAAGGAAAATTACTATTTTCGAACTCTGAATATGTTCATGAATTTGGCAGCAAATTTTGTGGGTCCACTTTTTTACCCTTTTTATATAAATGAGTCACCTGTGCTTTCTTGTTGCTTGAGATTTTACACTGGTCCAGATTTTAGTGATAAATGCAAGCCAAGTAAGGGCCAATGCCATAGGGCACACTATATAAAACTGAATTGGGGTGCCATCCAGACCTGGCGACTTACTTGTTTTCAACTCTTTCAGTTGCTTATCTGTGCCAGTGATGCTAATTACTGTGTTCTCCACATGGGAATCTGTGCGATGATCAAATGATGGTATGTGTCTACATGTCTCAAATACGAATGATTTCTTAAAAGCAAAATTTAAAACTTGAGCTTTCCTTTTGGTGTTTTTATTGCCACAGCAGACTGGTCCAGCAATGTCTGTATTGAGGCCTTTGATGCACTTAGAAATTTTACATAGGATCTGAATTTTCTCAGCAAAATATTTTGCTGAGTTATGACGTGGAAGTTTTTGTATGCTCATCACATTGATCTCTTTGCAGATGCATGAATTTCTGCTATCTTTTGCCTGTTGTCATTTGCACATTCATTTTTTAACCAAAACTGCAACATTTTCTGCTTTCTTAGTATTTTCGAAATTTTTTTGTGAAATCGTGGTGTATCTTTTCCATCCTTAGCCCACTTAGTTGGCAAACACTTCTTCATAGTGCAATTTACAATCAGTTTAAGCTTTGCCCATAATTGCTCTACAACCATCATGTTGGATCTAATTATGTACGTCGATAGGGTAAGTGGGATGCTAGGAACAGCGTATTTGTTCTTTCAGCAAAAATATGCTCCTAGCCTTCTTGATAGATTTATTAACTTTAGTAAACATCATTTCTAGTATCAAAAATCCATATCTGTATACTGACATTGTTAATAAGGTCAGGCCTGTTCTTAACAACAAGGTCTAAAATATATCCATTGCACATGGACCATCAGATGAGTTGTTCAGTACAGTTTTCAGAACATATCCAAAACTGCTTCATAAGATCATTTGTCCTTACCAAATGTATGAACACATAGTCATCCCAGTCTGTTCTCAGTAGGTTAAAGTTGCCTCCAGCTAATATTTCTTGGTCTGAGTATTTCTGCACTACTAAAATTCTAAAATTGTCACGGCAGTATCGGATGGCCAGTAACATCTGATAATGTACTTGAGTTCACCTAGACCTGTTACACACGTCCAGATTACTTCACAGTCAGAAGCAGTTTTGATCTTGATAGGCACAATATTGTTGTCAACTGCAGTGAACACTTCCTCTCCTAAGGCATGTAATCTGCCTTTTCAATGCAAGTATCATACCTCACTAAATATTTTGGAGCTTTCTTTTCAGGTTGCAGCTCGCTCTCAGTTCTGAGAATAATTTACGCATGACAACTTTCTTGGAGTGCAGTAAATTCAGAAACTTTGTTGCAAATACTTGGACAATTCACTGTTAAAATATTTACAGTTTGAAGTAACTTTACTATATACACAGTTTGATTTCTCACTCTGTGCAGTGACTGACAAGCATTCATCAGAGGACCTCAGACTATTACCTAACCTAAAATACTCTCATGCACCCTCAACAAGTACTCTGCCACCCAAGAAGCTGCTTCCTTTGTGTAGTGCACTCCTGTTATCCTCATGTAATGTAATCTGAATGTACATAGTTTCCCAATTTTAGATTCACTATCAAATGTAATGTCAAAACTGTCTATTTCAACAAATGTTGGCTAATGACAAGTAATAAATAAATAAATAAATAAATAAATAGACCTATCAAGGAAAGTCCTATAAACCTCCATCCCATAACACAGGTCCTGAAATTTGCAGGCAAGAGCGTCACAGAATCAGTGGAGGCTTTTTTTTTGTGACCCTCCACTTGGCTCCCAACTAAATGATGATGATCAGCTCTCGATATGATGCTTGTAAGCTCTGCTTCCCCCCCACCCCCAACCCCCCCCCCCCCCCCCCCATGAACCATGGACCTTGCCATTGGTGGGGAGGCTTGCGTGCCTCAGCGATACAGATAGCCGTACCGTAGGTACAACCACAACGGAGGGGTATCTGTTGAGAGGCCAGACAAATGTGTGGTTCCGTAGGTACAACCACAACGGAGGGGTATCTGTTGAGAGGCCAGACAAATGTGTGGTTCCTGAAGAGGGGCAGCAGCCTTTTCAGTAGTTGCAGGGGCAACAGTCTGGATGATTGACTGAACTGGCCTTGTAACAATAACCAAACCGGCCTTGCTGTGCTGGTACTGCGAACGGCTGAAAGCAAGGGGAAACTACGGCCGTAACTTTTCCCGAGGGCATGCAGCTTTACTGTATGATTAAATGATGATGGCGTCCTCTTGGGTAAAATATTCCGGAGGTAAAATAGTCCCCCATTTGGAACTCCGGGTGGGGACTACTCAAGAGGATGTCGTTATCAGGAGAAAGAAAACTGGCGTTCTACGGATCGGAGTGTGGAATGTCAGATCCCTTAATCGGGCAGGTAGGTTAGAAAATTTAAAAAGGGAAATGGATAGGTTAAAGTTAGATATAGTGGGAATTAGTGAAGTTCGGTGGCAGGAGGAACAAGACTTCTGGTCAGGTGACTACAGGGTTATAAACACAAAGTCAAATAGGGGTAATGCAGGAGTAGGTTTAATAATGAATAGGAAAATAGGAATGCGGGTAAGCTACTACAAACAGCACAGCGAACGCATTGTTGTGGTCAAGATAGATACGAAGCCCACACCTACTACAGTAGTACAAGTTTATATGCCAACTAGCTCTGCAGATGATGAAGAAATTGAAGAAATGTATGATGAAATAAAAGAAATTATTCAGATAGTGAAGGGAGACGAAAATTTAATAGTCATGGGTGACTGGAATTCGAGTGTAGAAAAAGGGAGAGAAGGAAATGTAGTAGGTGAATATGGATTGGGGCTAAGAAATGAAAGAGGAAGCCGCCTGGTAGAATTTTGCACAGAGCACAACATAATCATAGCTAACACTTGGTTTAAGAATCATGAAAGAAGGTTGTATACATGGAAGAACCCTGGAGATACTAAAAGGTATCATATTGATTATATAATGGTAAGACAGAGATTTAGGAATCAGGTTTTAAATTGTAAGACATTTCCAGGGGCAGATGTGGACTCTGACCACAATCTATTGGTTATGACCTGTAGATTAAAACTGAAGAAACTGCAAAAATGTGGGAATTTAAGGAGGTGGGACCTGGATAAACTGAAAGAACCAGAGGTTGTACAGAGTTTCAGGGAGAGCATAAGGGAACAATTGACGGGAATGGGGGAAAGAAATACAGTAGAAGAAGAATGGGTAGCTTTGAGGGATGAAGTAGTGAAGGCAGCAGAGGATCAAGTAGGTAAAAAGATGAGGGTTAGTAGAAATCCTTGGGTAACAGAAGAAATATTGAATTTAATTGATGAAAGGAGAAAATATAAAAATGCAGTAAATGAAGCAGGCAAAAAGGAATACAAACATGTCAAAAATGAGATCGACAGGAAGTGCAAAATGGCTAAGCAGGGATGGATAGAGGACAAATGTAAAGATGTAGAGGCTTATCTTACTAGGGGTAAGATAGATACTGCCTACAGGAAAATTAAAGAGACCTTTGGAGAAAAGAGAACCACTTGTATGAACATCAGGAGCTCAGATGGAAACCCAGTTCTAAGCAAAGAAGGGAAAGCAGAAAGGTGGAAGGAGTATATAGAGGGTCTATACAAGGGTGATGCACTTGAGGACGATATTATGGAAATGGGAGAGTATGTAGATGAAGATGAAATGGGAGATATGATACTGCGTGAAGAGTTTGACAGAGCACTGAAAGACCTGAGTCGGGACAAGGCCCCCGGAGTAGACAACATTCCATTGGAAATACTGTCGGCCTTGGGAAAGCCAGTCCTGTCAAAACTCTACCATGTGGTGAGCAAGATGTATGAAACAGGCGAAATACCCTCAGACTTCAAGAAGAATATAATAATTCCAATCCCAAAGAAAGCAGGTGTTGACAGATGTGAAAATTACCGAACAATCAGTTTAATAAGCCACAGCTGCAAAATACTAACACGAATTCTTTATAGATGAATGGAAAAACCAGTAGAAGCCGACCTCAGGGAAGATCAGTTTGGATTCCGTAGAAACACTGGAACACGTGAGGCAATACTGACCTTACGACTTATCTTAGAAGAAAGATTAAGGAAAGGCAAACCTACGTTTCTAGCATTTGTAGACTTACAGAAAGCTTTTAACAATGTTGACTGGAATACTCTCTTTCAAATTCTAAAGGTGGCAGGGGTAAAATACGGGGAGCGAAAGGCTATTTACAATTTGTACAGAAACCAGATAGCAGTTATAAGAGTCAAGGGACATGAAAGGAAAGCAGTGGTTGGGAAGGGAGTAAGACAGGGTTGTAGCCTCTCCCCGATGTTATTCAATCTGTATATTGAGCAAGCAGTAAAGGAAACAAAAGAAAAATTCAGAGTAGGTATTAAAATCCATGGAGAAGAAATAAAAACTTTGAGGTTCGCCGATGACATTGTAATTCTGTCAGAGACAGCAAAGGACTTGGAAGAGCAGTTGAATGGAATGGACAGTGTCTTGAAAGGAGGATATAAGATGAACATCAACAAAAGCAAAACGAGGATAATGGAATGTAGTCTAATTAAGTCGGGTGATGCTGAGGGAATTAGATTAGGAAATGAGACACTTAAAGTAGTAAAGTAGTTTTGCTATTTGGGGAGCCAAATAACTGATGATGGTCAAAGTAGATGATGATGTGATGATGATGTTTGGTTTGTGGGGCGCTCAACTGCGTGGTTATCAGTGCCCGTACAATTTCCCAAGCTTTGCTCAGTCCAATTGCGCCACTTTCCTGGATGATGATGAAATGATGAGGACAACACAAACACCCAGTCATCTCGAGGCAGGTGAAAATCCCTGACCCCGCCGGGAATCGAACCCGGGACCCCATGCTCGGGAAGCGAGAACGCTACCGCGAGACCACGAGCGGCGGACGTCAAAGTAGAGAGGATATAAAATGTAGACTGGCAAGGAAAGCGTTTCTGAAGAAGAGAAATTTGTTAACATCGAGTATAGATTTAAGTGTCAGGAAGTCATTTCTGAAAGTATTTGTATGGAGTGTAGCCATGTATGGAAGTGAAACATGGACGATAAATAGTTTGGACAAGAAGAGAATAGAAGCTTTCGAAATGTCGTGCTACAGAAGAATGCTGAAGATTAGATGGGTATATCACATAACTAATGAGGAAGTATTGAATAGGATTGGGGAGAAGAGAAGTTTGTGGCACAGCTTGACCAGAAGAAGGGATCAGTTGGTAGGACATGTTCTGAGGCATCAAGGGATCACCAATTTAGTATTGGAGGGTAGCGTGGAGGGTAAAAATCGTAGACGGAGACCAAGAGATGAATACACTATTCATCACAGATTCAGAAGGATGTAAGTTGCAGTAGGTACTGGGAGATGAAGAGGCTTGCACAGGATAGAGTAGCATGGAGAGCTGCATCAAACCAGTCTCAGGACTGAAGACCACAATAACAACAACAAGCTCTGCTTGTACCCCACAAGTGAGGCCAGCAGTGTTCACCACTTCTGCCATTCACCCGTACAAACTGAGGATAGCCTCAGGACCTTCGTGACAGACATTATTGGTGCTGATGTGAGTTACAACCCTGCTCCCTCAGTAGCTGCAGGCAGGGTCTCCTCCACATTTCGGATGAGGCCTCTGTGCAGACATACCAAGTGCACATTGGACATCTTTTGAGCCCTGGACACTATTTCCCTAGGAACTCCATAATATGCCTATTATTGGAACTCCTGATAACTAGCAAATTCCTGTCTCTGTGTGCCTGCTTGTGCCCTACTGAAGAAATGGACACTTCTCCATTCATAGTTTAAAGGGGCAAGGTCAGATAGCAAGTCTCCACTTTGACTCCCTGTGAACTTGGTGCAACCTGCCACTCATCCTGTGGTGAGAGAGGTTCTCCCATGTCAGGCATGCTGCAAGGTGCCTTGGGAGCAGAGCTCGTGAGCAAAACAAGTGGAACCTGAGGTGTCCCATGCAATGTGCCAAATGCCCTGCAATTCTACACTCCAAGTCAGCAGCCTGAAGATGGCTGATGTCAGCCAAAAGTGTCTTCATCTGTTCGCAAACTGCAACCAACTCCTGCGTCTGCACACAGCATGCACACATCCTCATCATCCTATTGCTATAACTTAATAATTAACATTAAAACACATGGAGAAAGCTAAATACGTAACTTGCTACTCTCCTGGTGTGTCACAAATGGAGGCTGGCAGCTTACTGAACTGTGTAGCTGCCCACTCAAAAGGTTGACACCTGCACTACAGACTGCATAAATATACAATTTACATTTACTGAAAACAACACTACACCTCTTAGATATAAAAACATTTTTTTAAGAATGAAACCATTAAAGTATGCAGAAAAATCTAAATAAGTGTGTCAGTAATGTAGGCTGAAGCCTGGCTCCAGCCAGATCATACAGGCTGCAGGAAAGTTGTTGAAGTCAAGCACTTGTCAGGATGCATGCTCAGCATCTGGGTGACCAGCTGTCTCATGGCCACAGTTTGGCAGTGGCCACTGAAACAGACAGTCTGCTAGTTTGTTATCATGCTTAAAAGTGTTTACAACTAAGTTGGTAGATCACATGACTGCTTTCACAGGTGGCCCTGCCTTTGATTGAGCTGGAAATGCCTGTGACAGTTGGTAGTGGGAAGATGTGTGGGCAGGTCTTTCATTTAGATTGTTTGCAGGAACCATGGAGTAAGGGATTGGGCGGAATAGGAATGGACAAGGATACTGCATAGTTTGGGTTTGTTATGGAATATCACTATGGGGCAATTCCATGTCAAATCAACAAGTGGTACAACCTGACCCTCTCAGATTTTTTTGAAATTAAGTATGCATATATTACTCATAAATAATGACACAAATTAATTTTTTCACATTTTTCTGACGAAAAGTTACCAAGTAATGGATGTTCAAAAATTGAAAAGATGACAAATTTTTGACTCACAGAACAATGTTGTTTTCTTTACAACTCGTGTTCTAATTAAGCTAGAATAATAAAATTTACTTCATTGGAAAGCTCTTTTAAAGAGCTTTTATATGATACCAAACATCATTAGTTTAATATATATACACAAATTGTTAAAAAAAACATTGTTGAATTTACCAAATTTTGAAAAACTGTATTTTTAAAATTCTCAAAAAAATATATGTGAAAGATACACTTTACATCTACATATTCTGAAAGTTTCAACTTGGGATGAGCATGGGATCACTACCAAAAGCAATTTTACGTTAAGGGTGGTGCTTTAAAAATTTGTAAAAAGTAATTTATTTTAGATATTAGGCCTACTTCTCACCAGCTGTATGTTGTTGTAAAATGTGGAAATTAAAAATAACTTATAATTGACAAAAGAACGTATGCTTTATGCTTCTGTAATCAATAAATACAAAATGAAAATTTAATTATCCTTGGCAAACATATAAAGTTGTTTTGGTGTCATTATTTGATCACTGTATGGCCATTGCAGACTTGCTCGAGCTGCAAGTCATATAACTGGTCCACCAACACCATCACTGGCTCCCTTCCCATGCGAGGTGGCTGAAAAATGCCATTCAGCTTCAGTTTGGAAATCTTCTTCATGATGGCACAGGTTGATAAAGTTCTTCCTATTTTTATAATGAGCTGCTGCTCCATCAGAGAAATAACATATTTTTTTTTGGTTTTCTACCGAATTTAACAGTCAGGAAGTCCATCAAGTATGATTGGAACAAATGCACAGCAGCAGTGTCATGTGTTAGGCATTCTGATATGATTACAAGACTTGTGTGCTGAAGTTTGTACCCATCCTTGTAATAAGCAACAATGGGATGAATCATTGCTTGCATGTTTGTCCAGTGATAGCCTTGAACTTTGTCCTGGATGACAAAGGAGTAATTCTCAAAAAAGTCACAGATCGATAAGACCTCGCCTTCTTTAAGTTCATTTCTCAGTCTCTTTTGGAAGGTTGATTGTTGACTAGCAACAAATGAATGTCTTGTAAGCGATTTTAATTTATCAAAAAAAAAAAAAAAAAAAAAAAAAAAAAAAAAAAACAATTAATAAAGTTGTCAGATCATTTTATGATTGTTTCTAGAGATGTGTGATCAACGGAAACCCATTGCTGATAAGTTATATTATCAATGTCATTAGTATTCAACAAGTCTTGTAAATATGTCTTAAATGTTTCTGGGCTAGGGCAGAATTTACATTCCCCAAAATGACAAGCAGGTAATGACATATTACATACAACTGTTGCAATGCAGTCTTTGTAAGTTTTTATTGGATTATCTTCATCCTTTGTCAGCTGAGGAATGTTACATCCAGTCAGCATGAGTTTGAAGTTTTGATGCGTAGTACACACACAGACACTATGTGTACCACTACTTCGAGCTAAAACACAATTTTTGGGACGTAGGTCTGCAAAGTTCGAAAATCCAATGTGGAGCTCTGGATGGTTGTCTTTAAAGTTCACGTAAATTTCTTTCAAATTACTTAAAACTAGCCGTTTTTGTACTTGCAGTTTTTCTCCGTTGTCTCTTACAAGCACAAAATCCTTTTTCCCAGGCATTGCCATGCTTATCTCATCAGAACAATAAAAGTTTCTAACAAAATCAGCAGTTGTTTGATCAAGAGTCTTGACAGGTTTTGGGTTTGGTGAAGATAAAATTCCCTTGCCCTTCACCGAATCTTTTACTCTTTGAGCCATGTAATTTGTTACGTTAAATTCACCTTGAAGCTTCTTAACACTGCTGCTTTTAGGTAAAATGATAAGAATTTCCATCTGTTTACTTCGAGATGTACATGTACGAAATTTATCTTTTAACTTACTGATCATCTCAGATTCTGCATGATCATGTGCCTCTTCTTTTTCTGAAGGAAGCAATAATACCTTTGTTTGAATTCTTGAAGTTAATTTAATTAGTTTTTCCTTAGGATATTTTGCTTCACACAGCCATTTCTTCTTAATTGGTGATTCACCAACGGACTGAAAAGAAGCATTCAATCTTTCTAAGGCCTCACTTGCTGCAATGTCTTGTACATCACTATCACATAAAACCTTTTCACTTTCTTTTTTCACCACAGACGTATCACAAATTTCTACTCGTGCAATTTTTTTATGGCAGTTGTCACACACTTTATGATTTAAAGTTAAGAAAGGTTTTCTTGCTATCATCCATTGTGAAACAGGCCATAAGTTTTTCTTGTGGTTATTGTGGCCCTTTTCATTAAATGGATTACAGCACAAAGCAGAAATTTTAGGCATTTTATGTTTCTCAAGTGAACAAACTAATTTAGAAAAATGTTTTTGAAGTTGAATGCCCCAGCTTTCTATATTCAATATAACACAATATTACTTCTCTATTCTTTCACTTCCTGTAAAAAAATATTTCATTATGTTAATAGTATGCAGACATTAACTGGTTGTAGGCATAAAAACTTACAGACTCTTGTGAGGTTTGTACAAAAGTACCTTTAAGCTAGATTCAAAACACATTTCAGAGTTAATCACATAATTTCACTACAGCTGCCTCACAACAAAAGAATGTGTGGGTCACTTTCAACAATAGGTGAAAATTGCTGACAATATTAACCAGAGGTAAAATACTGAACAGGTTGCAGATAGTAACACCAAAGAATCATTTTATATATAATCTTTAAAATGAGAGAGAGCTTTCTTTTTTTCCCCGTGGTTTTACAGCTATTAATAAATAGTTAGCACTGAAGTTTAATATGCAGCTATTCATTTCAAAAGTACAATTTGTGGACCATGTAACAAAATCTAACACTATAATATTTTCATGTGCAGCAAAATTATAGAAATTCACCTATCTGACTGTGATTTTGGAGAATCGTGGTAAACATAAAATTGCTTTTGATAGTGATCCCATGCTCATCCCAAGTTGAAACTTTCAGAATATGTAGATGTAAAGTGTATCTTTCACATACAGTTTTTCAAAATTTGATAAATTCAACAATGTTGTTTTTATAATGTGTATATATATATATTAAACTAATGATGTTTTGTATCATATAAAAGCTCTTTAAAAGAGCTTTCCAATGAAGTAAATTTTATTGTTCTAGCTTAATTATAACACGAGTTATAAAGAAAACAACATTGTTCCGCGAGTCAAAAATTTGTCATTTTTTCAATTTTTGAAAGTGCATTACTCGATAACTTTTTATCAGAAAAATGTGAAAAAATTAATTTGTGGTACTATTTATGAGTACTATAGGCATACTTAATTTCAATCCAAGAGGATCACGTTGAAAACAACGGTTTCAATTTGTTGATTTGACATGGATTGACCCTATGGGAAGGTTGGGGAGGATATTTCTCATTTCTGGACATGCCGAGAGATACTCGTACCACAATAAGAAAACTCAGTTGCTCCTGGATAGTACTGTGGCATGAAGGGGATACTCCTTCATGGCTGGGCAGTAGGTATCTGAAGGTGTGGGGAGACAAGAAGGAGATCTGTTCTGGACAACGTGGGTAGGGTAATTTTGGTCCTTGAAGGCTTCAGTGAGCCCCTTGGCATATTTGGAGAGGGACTGTTCATCACTGTGGATGTGGGTGGCTAGGCTGTATGGAAAGGACTTTTTGGTTTGAAATGGGTGGCAGCTGTCAAAGTAGAGGTATTTTTGGCAGTTGGTAGGATTGATGTGGATGAATATACTGATGAAGTTATCCTTGAAATGGAGGTTGACATCGAAGAAGGTGGGTTTTTGGGCTGAGGATCAACTCCTGAATGGGAGTGGAGTTGAGGTGGTGGAAAAATATGGATAGGCTGTCCTCACCCTTAGTCCATATTATGAAGATATCATTAGTGAATCTGAGCCAGGTGAGAATTGGGGCTCTTAACCAGTTAGTAAGGATTACCCGAGATGGGTCATGAATAGATTGTCATAGGGATGGTGCCATGGTGGGTGCCCATTGTCATACCGTGGGTTTGATGTAGTTGACACCGTCAAAGGAGAAGTAACTGAGGGTGAGGATGAGGTTGGGGCATGGTGGCCAGGAAGTAGGTTGTAGGTTTGGAGTCAACCAGGTGCTAAGGTAGTCTTTAATAGTGGTAAGACCATGGACATTTGGGATGTTATTATGTCGGGAGGTGGCATCGACAGTGATGAGCAGGGTACTGAATGGTAAAGGAACATTAACTCTGGAGTGTCAGTAGGAAAAATGGTTAGTGCCTTTTGTACAGGAGAGTAGGTAATAGGCTCAGGGTGTTGATAAAGAAGGGCAGAGATTCTCTCTGCGGCAGCACAACATCCAGCCATAATGGGGTACCATCCCCACATTCATAGTGTCCAGCCCCCCCCCCCTCCCCCCCCACATGTGACACAGTATCATCAGTACTTTTTTATATTTATTCTTCTAATTACAGCCTATCATCTAAAAAGCTAAAATAGGACATACAAATAGCATTTCCTTGTATAGTTATAAATTATGTATTAATGATTTATTTTTGATACTTAATATTTTTTCAAAGAAAAAAGAGAGATTAAAAAATAAAAAAAGCTACAACTACTTCTATTACTACAAAAACATATTAAAACCCTTAACCAATTACCCAGCTACCAATATATTACAAGCACTAGAATTTATTCTCTGATTCTTCATTTATTTTGGTGCATTTAACTTGTATGTGGTTGTTTCTACTACTGGATCTGCCCCCATGGTACCCCGGTCAACACCCATAGTCTGCTGGATTCCTTGGGCATTGGACAGCACATCAGCAGCATTTCCACTGTAGTGAGTAATTCCACCCATCACTGATACTTCTTGAAGTCCACACTCTCATGATCACTTGCACAAATGCAATATAGATTCTTGAGACAGTATTTAACTCGGTGGTTGCCAACCTCAGTCATCTTCTCTCCATCTGCAGAGTATGTTGTTTAACCTGGATGGAAGCATGATGGCTTATGATTGAATGCCTTGTGAAGTCTTCCTTCGCCTTCATGCATACTGCAGCTGCAGTATCGTCCAAGATGTGCCAGGTTCACTAGCTGCTTTGGGATCCAACATCCTTAATACCTGACATCCATTACCCACTTCATCTTGATATAGCGCACAGTCCCACAGTGTGTGTTCTGGTGTGCCCACACTGCCACAGGTGCAGCTATCATTCATCTGTCTTCTGATTTTGTATAGATACATGGCATAAGGGCCACGGCCTGTCAGGTAATATATCAATCCACTCGATGGGTTAAGAAATCTCATTTTTAATCTCTCTCTGATGTTAGGGAGAAATCATATGTTTTCCTGCCAGTGCCTAAAGTGTCCCAGTCATACTGCCACAGTTGTAATTTGCGATCTTTCGTTGTCTTTTTCGAACTGGCCTCAGTTCCAAGCACCCTTCGTATTTTCATTTGATTGCTTTCCATTAACCAGTAAAAGGCTCCCCTTTTCCTAATTTCCAAGTCCAGTGGGCGTACTCTTAGAATTACTAATAAAGCATCATTCGGGGTAGTGCTGTAGGCCCCCATTAATCTTAGTAACATTCCTCATTGAACTCTTCTCACTATTGAGGCTGACTTAATTAGGTGCTGTCTATGAGCCCATACGCTTGCACCATATCATAGGACTAATGCTAATGGTGGTATACTCTGTCTTCAAGAGAAGCCAAAATTGGCTATTTGCAATGGTTACAATTGTATTCATTATGTCGGTACTTTTCCTGCCTGCTTCCTCTACATGAAGTTCAAAGTTATGACGTTTGTCAAGAAATACACCTAGATATCTTGTTACTGCACTTCTTCTAATCATTATATCATGTAATTTTATTTTAGGGTTTCTTATTAGGTTTCCTTTCAGCAGGAGGTATGTTGTTTTGTGAGGTGCTAGTGACACTTCTACACTTCAACACCACCCTTCAAGTTCGTGGAGGGCTGCATTGCATTTGTCTTCTATAATTCTTCTTGAGTCACCACTTACAATGAACAGCACATTTTCTGCAAATGCCATCAGACCGCTTATGTTACCTCTGTCATGTAACTTCTGTAGTATGGGTTCCAGCGCTACATCCCAAAACTTTGGACCACACACTGATCCTTGCCGACAACCTTTTGTTATTGTCTTAATTATTTTCTTTCCTGGGCATTTTAAAGTAGAATGTCACCCATGGCAATAATCTCTCAGGCAATTATACAGTGCTTCTTGACACTTCAAATCCCTAGGGCGACCAAAGAAAGACGGCCACCAGAATTTATCGAAAGTACCAGCAGCATCAATCATCATCACTAAAGTGTACGTAGAATGAGTATCTGTCGCTAGCGAAATCACCTCGTTAATTGTGTCTTCAGTTGACTTGCCTCTTCTAAACATGTACTGGTGAGGGCTCATCCCGTGTAGCAGTCTGTGATCTTGTAATCTTTTTCATAATAATTTTTCTAATATCATGCCAAAAACATTCAAAAGACAAATTGGTCTGTAGGATCTTGGTATCACTGCATCTTTATCTTGCCCTTTACTAATTATTACCACTTCAGCATTCTTCCACGGTGCAGGGACACTTCCTTGCAAGAGACACTCATTGTGCAGGTCGCACAAGTAACTATCTAATTGGTCACGTAAGGCTTGTATTACTCCGGTCCTGGAGATTTTTCTGTTTTCAGTCTTAAAGTTATATGCCTAATTTCTTCCTGTTCGAAGGGGTACACAAGCTAATTGTTCCTATATTCATCCCATAACATGTCCCATAACCTACACTTATTATCTGTCTCGCCTTCTTCTCCATTGTCAGAAAGTAGTGTTTTCATTAGCAGGGCAGCTGACTGTTCCCAATGCTCTTTCACTGTCCCATCATTCCTTCTGAGAGTGGAGAAGACTGTTAGTGATAGTATATTCTTGCAGACTGTTTTATATGGTACACCCCAGGGATCGATTTCTAAGTTAGCCTCCATGAATTGCTTCCATTGTTCCATTTTTGTTTTCCACAACTTTTCTTAAAATACCTGTATCTCTGCAACCTTCAGACTCTGAACATGCTGTTCTTGTATAGCTTCCTGGCTCTTCTTATTTCACATCTTAATTTCTGCTGTGCCTCAGTCCAGATGCAAGGTACTCCTTTAGAACGACCTCTGCTGCTAGGTATCGATGCCTCCATTGCTCTATGTATAGCCATTGTCAGTTCTTGCACTTTAACGTCTACATTATCACCCAGCAACAGAGTTCCTGGACACTGAAACACTCTTCTTAGTTCTTCCCTGTTAGCGTCCTTGTTCTTATATTTGGGCCTTATGTGCATGTTTTCAGTGTCATCTTGGAAGTCCCTTCCAGTGATGGTGTAGTGCACGATATTGTGGTCACTCGATGTCATTCCATTTGCAACCTTCCAGTCTTTCACACGGCATGCTGCTGCCACATTTGCTAAAGTGACTTCAATGTTTGACGTTGCTTCGATCCTCTCTTCACAGGCTGGTGGATTCTGAGGTGCATTCAATACCTGTAGGTTGAGTTCCACAATGGCTTCTTCTAGTTGTCTTCCATGGGCATCAGTCAGGTGGCTATGCCACAATACTGACTTCGCTTTTGCATCAGTGGAGTTCACAAGTGTCTTACTTCATCCTAGGTGACTAATATCCTTTAGTCTTAGCAGATGCTCATTGATCTCATCACTAAACTGAAAATGCATGGAAACCAGGATGCAACTCTCCATACCAGTTAACATTTCCACATAGATTATGTGTTCTGAACAGTATTGTGATATTTTTGTCACTGTTATGGCCTTGTTAAGTACTATTATTGCTGCCCTTGTGTGACTATCTGGGCAGTTACTTGCATACTGGGGATCTTTCCTGCCTTCATATATACAATTCTTGGAGGCACAATACATCTAATTGCAGTTCCTCTGACACTCTTCTAGCCTCATGCTGACACTTCTCATAGCGTTAAGCTGACCTGTCTTTATCTCCATTAGGGGTAATGAGTATATATTCGACAGTCTTGGCTTACTTGCCTGTAATCGAATGCTATACAACCATGCGTCATCACGAACTGCTTGTAAAAAGTATCTAAAGAGAATGATTCATTTCTTCTGGCAGAAATCTGCTTCAATATCACCCAGGACTAGAGAAAATGTGTTACGTTCTCTGCCAGAGTTTTCACTACCTCTCAGCATGCCCTGAAATGAGAAATATACTCTCTACTATTGTCCCCACCCCTCCCATGGTAGTACTCTGCAACTCACCCAACCTACATAATATCTTCCTCCCTCTCTATTCCACACTTGCTCCCAACCCCTAGCCCTATCAGTTATATCCCTGTAATAAACATAAATGCGAGATGTGCCCCATACATCAACCCTTGATCACCTGCTCCAGTCTTGTTGCAAGCTTCTCATACCCCATCAAAGGCTGAGCCACCTATAAAAGTTGCCACATGTTCTACAAACTTAGCTTCAGCCACTGTTCATATTCTATGTGGGCATGATTACAAACAAGCTATCTGCCCACATGAATGCCACCACCAAACTGAGGCCAAGAGTTGAACATGCTACACAACACAATGGGCTTGACTTCAGTAACTACGTCACAGCCTGTGTGATATGTTTTCTTTCCACAAACATTAGCTTTTCTGAATTGTGCAGGTGGGAACTTTCCCTGCAATATATCCTTCATCCCTGTAACCCGTGCCCTCAACCTTCATCTCTGATGACAGCACTTTTGATGGGATGTTAAACTCTAATCTCTTTCTTTTGACTTTCACTAGTCTATGTTCTTCACCTACATATCCATGTGTACACATCTGAAGTTTCAAATTTTGCATTTAAGAATCATTCATGCATGAGGCTTGTATAAACATACCGTTGTTTGATCATTGCACAGATTACCATCTGGAGGACATAGTAATAGGCAGCACTTGCATGGAGAATCAATGGAAGAAGTTGAAAACAACCAAGTCCCAAGATTTGAAATGGAATCTCACTTTGGTTTTATATAGAGTACTCTATGTCATTGACTCCTTACTTAGCCTGCTCCCACTTTCATCTTGCACATGCCTTCTATCTGCCAGCATACCTGCTTAGTCCTTTTCTCTTCTCTACTTCTCTCTTTGTCTTCCTCTCCTCACCTTGTACCATAGCTTCCCAATGCTACACATAGCACCCACCTATCCTATCTTCATGTACCTGCACACTCTCACAGGTGGCACTACCATCTTCCCCCACCCATCCCTAGCTATCCCTACCCCTCTATGTCCCACACACCTTCTGCATCCCTACTACCTAACCCACCACGGATCACTGCTCACTTCAGATGCAGTGTAAGTCAGGTCTGTGCACTCAGATACAACAATGGCCATGTGAGTGTGTGTTATGCACATGTGAACACTTTGACCAATAGCTAATAATATATCAGTCTTTTTTTCACTGTAGCTGTCTGCCAGTCAACATCTTCTCAAGAAACTGCATTTTGCTGCCTTCCCTGTCAGTGTTAATTGTTTTTTCTGCACTTCTGCTGATTGCAGCTGTTTTTGTTTACTATATGTAATACCATCTAATGTACTCATATTGGTGGCTTTTGTCAACACAGCCACTAATGTTAAAATCATTGCACAATATTCACCAGTTAAAATGTTTTTATGCTTCCACTCACAAGTTGTAGCACTCATTGTTTAGTTCAGTTGCTTACATATTCCAAGGATCATAACTGTGAACTCTCATTAATATGTGGAATGATCCAGCTTTAGAATTATAGTACGTTTTTAAAGTGAAAAATATGGCAGCATGCTGAACTTTTACCCGATTCTCATAGGCTACTTTTTTTAGGCCTTGGCAAGATCACAAAAGATGCTAACAAGGCAATTTTTCTTGTGTGAAATTAGGCAAAGTATGCTAGCAGATGTGTCTGTAGTTCATTAAGAATAACAGAGAAAGTTCAAAGCAGCAGAAGTGACAGCATTTTAGTTAATTTAACTACACCAGTTTATTGTCAGTCAAGATGCCTACTAACATAGTGCATGGAGTTTCATATATGTGTCTATAATAGCGTCTGTTTCTGGTACCTGTAAGTCATTTTATTCGTTTGTAATTGCATAATATGTTTGTTTGTAAAATAAGCATTAACAATTTGCGGTAAGTATTTTCTGTTGTTCTCCAGGTTTTGTGTAGTATTGGTATGTTTTGTTCCTTTATCAACATGCTAGTGTTGTTAGCAAATATAACAGTGTTTGGAGAGTTCTCCAGTGTTAATGTTAATTGTAAGTCACCTATGTAGGTTATGAAGAGGAGCAGGCCAAGCGTATAACTTGAATGGAGCATCATTTTTTATGTTTTCCTTTTGCCTGGTGTAGTGCAGCAAGTCAACATGGCATGGACTCAACAAATGTTTGCAGAAATATTGAGCCAAGCCACCTCTATAGTCCTCCATAATTGTAAATGTGTTTTTTATGCAGGGTTTTGTGCACAAACTGACCTTTCAATTATGCCTTATAAATTTTGACAGGGATATGTCAGGCGATATGCGTTGTTGTTGTTGTTGTGGTTTTCAGTCCTGAGACTGGTTTGATGCAGCTCTCAATGCTGCTCTATCCTGTACAAGCTTCTTCATCTCCCAGTACTCACTGCAACCTACATCCTTCTGAATCTGCTTAGTGTATTCATCTCTTGGTCTCCCTCTACAATTTTTACCCTCCACACTGCCCTCCAATGCTAAATTTGTGATCCCTTGATGCCTCAGAACATGTCCTACCAACCGGTCCCTTCTTCTTGTCAAGGTAGCCAAATAATTTGCTGATATTATCTAAAATTGCAGACAATTGTGGACTGGTGACGTGTCGCATTGTTATCCATAAAAATTCCATCATTATTTGTGAACATGAACTCCATGAATGGCTGTGAATGGTCTTCAAGTAGCCAAACATAACTATTTCCAGTCAGTGGTTGGTTAAGTTTGACCAGAGAACCCACTCGATTCCATGCAAACACAGCCTTTGCCATTATGGCACCATCACTAGCTTGCACTGTGCCTTGTCGATGACTTCCATTGCTTCATGGGGAGTATGCCACACCTGAACTCTACCATCCATTCTTACCAACTGAAATTGGGACCAATCTGACCAGCCCAGGGTTTTCCACTAGTCTAGAGTCAAACCAGTGTGGTCAAGAACCCATGAGAGATGGACACCACAAGTGATATTATGCTGTTAGCAAAGTCACTCGTGTCGCACATGTACTGCCTTATCTCATTAATGCCAAACTTTGCCATACTGTCCTGATGGATATGTTCATTGTATGTCCCACATTGATTTCTGTGGTTATTTCAGACAGTTTTGCTTGTCTGTTAGTACTGACAGCTTTATGCGAACGGTGATACTCTCAGTCATCAAGTAAGGGATGTTGGTGACTGAGTTGTCCATGGTGAGAGATAAGGCCTGAAATTTGGTATTCTCGGCACACTCTTGACACTAAGGATCTTGGAATATTGAATTCCCTAACTGTTTCTGAAATGGAATGTCCCATGTTTCTAGCTCCAAAATCTGTTAATTCCCATCGTGCGGCCATGATCAAGTCAGCAACCTTTTCACATGAATCATCTGAATACAAATGACAGCTCCACCAATGCCCTGCCCTTTTATGCCTTGTATACACTACCACTGTCTGTATATGTGCATATCACTATCCCATAACTTTTGTCACTGCAGTGTATGTTGATAGTGTTGTAAGAAACATTTTAGGAAAGAATTAAATTACTCATCTACTGTGTGCCTTTGGTATATCTTTTTCCATTGTTCTTGTAGAAAATTCTCTCTGAATAATATGACTGAGTCAGAATTTATAATTGTGTGGGACTGTACTGTTCCTTGTAGCTAGAGCTGATTGATTTGGTACTTTATTGTTGCCATTTGACCATCATGGTCAAACAAGTTATTTATTATGGGCCTCAGGTCTAAAGACAGTTGAGAAAGAAATTTTCAGTCACTATTGCTGAGAATGTTATTGTGGGGGATAAAGAATAGCCAGACATCAGTAACTCTAGATTCTCTCAATCAGTGCTATCTGAGATGTGAAATCACCAAACACAGTGACTTCCCCAAATATTTTTACTAACAAGGGGACCACACCTACTCATCATCATCAGTTTCATCCAAAATTATGGAAGGCTTTTCCTGAAATGAAAGTGACAGAAGTGGAAACTCCAGATAGCCAACCATTCATAGAAAATAGTGTTGTTTTTTTTTCATGGGTTGGGCAAGGCCTAAGCTGTTTATGTTAGCATAGTTTCCAGGCAGTGGTCAGCACAGTGGAAAGAGTACAGAAACATGCTGTGTGGTTGCAAATAATGGGCGTGCAACGTATTAATGCATCTGGCAATTTTCCTTCTCTATCACCATCATCTTGCAATATTATTGTTCACATACTGGCTCACTCACAGTGAAGTTTTTAACTACATACTATCATAGTGTTGTTGGCCCGTTATACAAATGCATGTCATTGCGTGACTACAGCTAATGATGATGTTTTTCAGTGCATGTCCAACACTTGTAGAAAGCAACTGAAACTAATCATTGTGTTTTAATTCTATAGTGGAAATTGTTGTCTAGGCTTTAAAAATTTATTAGATTAAATAATTTTTATTTAATAAATCACATTAAGATTGGTGTCTGATCCCCAAAAGTGTCAGGTTTCACTTTGATTTTATCATCAGATAAAGAATTACATCATAAAGCTTCAAATCAGTTCTTATCTCCTCAAGAGAGAAAAAGAAATAACAGACTGCATCAAAATACATTCTGCTGTACATCACCAGCTATCCTCTCCAATATTTGGTGACATGATGTGTTATACATGATTAACTGCTGCACTGTGCAAAGAGAGAATCTTTTATGAATATAAGCCAAAGCTGTTTTTCTATAGAGACTTTGAAACAACCATGTAATTAAAATAATGCAGCATTTATAATGTGTGCTACATGCTAAGAAAATTACTACTTCCACTGCCTTTACAGTAAATATCATCTCAGCACATATAAATTAACAACTGTAAAATAATATTATCTAATTTTACACATGAAATTCTCATGTTAGGCTGAGAAACCTTACCTGGAAATTTATTTGCAATCCCAAATTTTCTGTCACCTTTCTTTTCGTGCCTTGTATGAAAATGTTAATGAATACAATATACTGAACCTTATTTTGGTTTATTTTGCAGTGTAAGTAATGTATAAATAAAAAATAAAAGAAATCGTTCTGCTCTTTTTCCGCTATGTCAGTCACTGCCTGGAAACTGCGCTAATGTAAATGGCATATGTCTCACCTGTCCCATGCCAAAAATGCTGTTTTTTCTAAATGCTTGGCCATCTGGAGCTCTCATTCAGTCACACTCATTTCTGGCCAAGCCTTGCATATCCCACAAATTTGGGTGAAATCGGTGATGACAAGTAGGTTTGGTCTCCTTATATGTCTTATTAGTGCTCTTTCTAATTATCACAATTAAGAAAGTTTAAAACTGTTCCTTTTGGGGGCATGTATGTTGTCGGAACTGTTATCTTGTTTGTTTCCAAGTCTGTTACTGAAGTACAACATGCAAAGAGCTGTCAAATGTAATACTCAGTGCTGTATATTTCCACATGAAACTACTTTGTCATTAACAGAATGATTTTTAATATCATTTACACATACGTGAAAGATCCTTTAGGAGTTCCATGTATAATGTTAATATTTTTGGATTGATATACAGTGCTAGAGGCAGTGTGTTTTATTAGTAATCAAAACTTCCTCAGTCCTGGCTTCAAACCTCACCAGTGCTTAAATTTTTTATAAAAATCACCAGCAATGGTTGCCAATGACTACCGACATAAGAAGTCAACCTCGTTCTGCCAACAGCCTTGTCAAAGAGGTCAGCAGAGTGGACAGAGTTCTTGCCCTTGAGGTGGGAAAATGCCCCTAAAGGTGGAAGAATCAGTAATAATCGACAGCATGAGGATGCAGAAGGCAATAGAAACCACTGTGTTAAAGACGTGTAATATGTGTCCACAATACATGAGGCCAGGAACTGAAAAAGTGTCATGATGATCTCTCCATTGGCAAAACATTCTGGACAAGTCCCCCATTCGGGTTTGTGGGAGGGGACTGCCAAAGGGAAGGTGGCCATGAGAAAAAGACTGAATAACCAACAAAAAAGGATAACGTTCTATGAGTTGGGGTGTGGAATGTCAGAAGTTTGAACATGATAGGAAAACTGGAAGATTTGAAAAGGGAAATGCTAAGGCTCAACCTAGCCATAGTGAGTGACAATGAATTGAAATGGAAAGGAACAAGAATTTCTGGTCACATGAGTATAGGGCAACATCAACAGCAGCAGAAAATGGTGTAACAGGACTAGGATTCATTATGAATAGGTAGGTAGGTATGGCAGAGGGTCAGTTACTGTGAACAGTTCAGTGATGGGGGTTGTTCTCATCAGAATCAATAGCAAACCAATGCCAACGACAACAATTCAGGTGTACATGCCAACATTCCAAGCAGAGGATGAGGAGACAGAGAAAGTATAGTAGGATATTGAATGGGTAATTCAGTATGTAGAGGGAGATCAAAGTCTAATAATCATGAGGGATTGGAATGCAGTTGAAGGGTAGGGAGTCAAAAAAAGGGTTACGGGAGAATAGAGGCTTCATTATAGGAATGAGAGAGGAGAAAGACTAATTGAGTTCTGCAATAAATTTCATTTAATTATAGTGAATACTCTGTTAAAGAATCACAGGAGGGGGAGATTTACTTGGAAATGGCTGGGTTATACGGAAGAGTTTAGCTAAATTACACCATGGTCAGACACAGATTCCTGAATCAGATATTTGAATGTAAAGCTTACACAGGAGCAGATGTAGACTCAGATCACAAATTAGCAATGATGAAGAGCAAGTTGAAGTTTGAGAGACTAGTCAGGAAGAATAAGTGTGCAAGGAAGTGGGATATGGAAGTACTAAGAAATGAAGAGACACAGTTGAAGCTCTCTAAGGCTATGGAAACTGCAATAATGAATGGCTCAGTAGGTAGTTCAATTGAAGAGGAATGGACATCTCTGAAAAGGGCAATCACAGAAGATTGATTGATTGATTGATTGATTTCTTTATTAATCCATGTAACAATTAACATTGTGTGGATTTCGTCAGCAAAATCATATACAATACAATATACCTACAATTTATACACATAAAATTAATATTTACAGACATTTTTAAGGTATCATACATTAGTTTTATATCCTTGTGTAATTTTCTTATAGTACTGTACAATTCTGGATTTCATATTATAATTATTTCCTCATGTATTACAATGCAGGCTACTTTAATTACACTACATGTTTTAATTCAGATAGTTCGTTACTGTGTAATAACTTTTATTTAATAAAAATTGTTTTAGTTTTGTTTTGAAGTGTCCAATGGTGTCAATATCTTTTATATTTTGGGGTAATTTATTATATAATTTAACAGCATTGTACAACAAGCTCTGCTGGGATGTAACTTTATTTTTCCTCTCTAGATGCAGATTGTATTGGTTTCTAGTTCATGAACAGGTTGAGCATATGTGGCATAATGTGTCCCCGTACAGTATTCGCCATCTGTGCGATCAACTGAATGCCAGAGTCAGCACAATCATTGCCACACATGAAGGCTGCACTACATACTAATATGGATGTCTTAGCATGGGTCAATACCTGGTACTTCAGAACCACTTGTGCTATTGAACTGTAAATGTAATCATTTCATGTGCTCAATAAATCTTGAGTGAATTGGAAACATCTGAAAGGGTGTACTGATTTTTTTTTCCAGCTGTGTATTATTGGCAGTTCTATGACCTCAAGAAGAAATGCTCATTGAAAATGTTTGTAATTTCACACTGATCATTGGGAAGACTGTCATGATTAATGGAGAAGTCATGGCAGTATTTTGATTTGTTGCTCTGAAACTATTATGAGCAATTACATCCCTTATACTAACTGCTAAGTTGTTTATATTTTGGAACTATAATTGTGTCTGGTTTCAGTTAGTAAATTCAGCTCTCCTCAATCCATAATTTGATTAAAATAGCCCCATTGTTTACTAGGTGTGACCTATAAGGGCAGTTATAGTTTAATATGGAATCTGAGTTACACTGCAACTTTTTCACATTAACAGACCATTTCCAGATGTGAAAGGAGTGATAAGTGGCAGAAAAAATTCTAGGACCAACTGGGCATTGAACCTGAACCTTTGGATTTGTAGTTTTCTGTTCATTTACTTACCCACCCACCACACTGGTTTCAATAGGAAACCTTCATAATGTTCACAGTAATTGCTGAAGGCAGCTGTAAGTTTGGATTTTTAGTGGCTTTTAAATTCCATACTGGAATAATTCTGATGCCTCTCTAGAACATATAATGTCTTATGTATCTAGCTACCTTTTTTTTGTATCATTTGGACCTTTAGTATTTGTAGCCACTCGGCAGGAAATGTCAAACTGATAATAGAAACCAGTGGCAAAACAATTCTATGAGACATTTGCTCCTAAATTATGAAGTGGAGTCTAACATGCTCTTGCTCATAATGGGACTGATTTTTTTTTTTTTTTTTAATGCAGTTTCTTTCTTTCTTTCCCTTTGGGGACAAGACGAGGCAAGGGGGGGGGGGGGGGGATTAGCAGAGGCTAGGGTGCCAAGCTTCAGGACAGATGTTGTTATAACTTCAAGTTGAACAAATATATTTCAAGGAAGACACAATACATGAAAGTCACAGATCAAGTAAACAGAGTAAGACGTGTGTACACTTTAACAGTCAAATCATAACTGAGTCCAAGTCTAGCGGCCGCTGGCTGGCTGGGCGCTTAGGTGGCGCTGCTGCTGCATGGCTGGCAGACAGCACCGCATGTAGAGGACGCACGTAACTGCGCGGCAGCACTTTGAAAGATCAGCGAGTCGCAACACTTTTCCCCCCTTTGAAATTTTTGCTCAGGTCTTGATGGAGGTGGCCTGTAGATTGCTAACATCCATAGCTGTTGTTTGACTGGTCGTAAAGTCTCGAGGAGGAGGCTTCCCATTGTAATGGTTGCCTAGTCTTAGATATAGCTAATTGCTATAATCGCACTATTTCACTCCCATTTACGGAGCTTGTTAGCACTTGATGTTAGGTTGGCGCCATTAAAATGCATCATGTTGTGGTAATCACTGCCACTTGCTGGATCGCTGCTGTGTCTCGATGCTGATGCTGGCTCTAAATCTGGTTGTCTAGGGTTAAAAACATGAGGTCCCGTGTTTTTTATGTGCTTTTGATGATAAAGAATGAGCGAAACCAACAAATATGTAAACTTCAAATATTTATTACTCTGGTGGCCATCTTAATTCCACTGTCCACCAAAGACCATGACACAACACAAAGTAGTACTTCCTTTACATGTTCTTTGCATTGTTTATCCACCTCAAACAATAACACACAAACACACTTTACCAAAGTGACATTCCGACTGGCTCCCGACCCTTCTTGCTGCTTGTATTTATAACATTGTCAAAGAACTACTAAAAAGAGATATAGTTTATAAGTCACATGTACATCTGTTATCATAATTTGTGCAGAAAAGTTATTAATTTGCATCGAGTGACATAATTTAACATGTTATTAAAATGACAGACAGATTTATTGACTTGACAGAATAATTCTTTGTTACAAAAAGGCCGTTTTTTAGAAGTTTGTCAATTGACTTCTCTAATTTGCATAAACAAGTAAATAACATGAATTATTAAGAATTACATTGGTTTTCGTCTAAAATAGGATTGATTTCGTGAATACTGAGTGAAACCGCTCCTAGTGAACAAATAGGTTTCACTGGGTGATTTTTATTTAAGGAGATCTAAAATACCAAAGTTGGCCACTATTTTTCGTACTTCATATTAATTATTTAAGATGAACTTAGTGTTTTTACATGATGACATTTGCTGTATCAGTGATCAAGTGATATAAACTTTTGTGTGGGTCAGTTATTCAGTATAATTTAATGGGTTGACTGTTTATGGAGACATGTTATGCAGTCATTGTTAACATACACAATAACTTTTCTATAATCATAAATACTCGTTAAACTGGCTGAATTTGGAGGGTATCACATACTTCGGTACAGTAAAGCCTTTAATATGTTCCGTTACACCGTACAGACGGAAGTGTCCCCGATGATAACACGTCGAGATGACAGGAGACGTGGTGGTCGAGTCTGCTGGGGCCCTGTGCACCAATCTGCCCGTTGCGGCAACTCCGGTTGACATGGGTGGTGTGTTATCCGTAGGAGAAGCAGGCGAGTAGAGTTGCTCCGACAGATGATGGTCATCTGGTTCCTGCATGGGCATGTCTCCTGGTGGCATCAGTTCTTGTGTTGGCACCGATATGATGGTGAGAGGACTGCTTTGTGAGTAATGAGAGATTCCAGTACCCCAAGCGTCAGGTAGAGCCAAAAGTGGTGTAGCGGCATCCAGAACAGGCATTGCTGTGCACACGAGGCTGAAGCTGGTCCGAATGACACACTGCAACACCCGTGTCCATCTGGATTTCATACAGGCGTTTGCCACGGTGTCGTAAGATGTGGCCAGGACTCCGTTTTGGCCACCTGCCATATCCCTGTACCCATACAAAGTCGTCGTCGGTGAACCGGCCAAGCGAAGGTATCTGCGGCCGTGAGGTGGAAGGCCACAGAAATGAAGTAGCGTGGAGGGCTGTCGGTTGTGTAAGAGCTCAGCCAGGCTGTGGTAGCCCATAGGGGTGAAACAGTAAGAAGCCAGAAATTGGAGAAGCACATCATCAGCAGCAGAAGAAGTCAGGAGTTTCCTCATCTGAGCCTTAAATGTTGTTTGACTGTTTGACTGTGGATGGAACGGAGGGGCCGTGACATGCATGACGCTGTGACGGGCACAAAAATCCACAAAATCAGAAGAGGCAAATTGCAGACCATTATCAATAACAAGAGTAGAGGGAAGGCCTTCCAAAGAGAAAATGTGAGCTAGAGCATTGGTGGTTGCCGTGGTGGTAGGTGATGTGCAAAGGACAATGAAAGAAAGTTAGAGTAGGTGTCAATAACGAGAAGCCAATAAGTACCTGAAAAAGGTCCCACGAAGTCAGCATGAATACGCTCCCAGGGCTTTTCAGGCAAAGGCCACGGTGACAAAGATGACTTTGGGGCAGCGGCCTGTGATGCACAAGGGCCACAGGCAGCGACCATGTGTGCGATTTCAGAGTCAATGCCAGGCCAGTACACATGATGGCGCACCAGAGATTTTGTGCGAGAGAAACCCCAGTGCCCTTGGTGAAGGAGGTGCAAGACCGAAGCACACAAAGTTGTAGGTACCACAACATGCGGCGAAGCATTTTCAGTGGAAAGGAGGATAACACCATCCCTAGCCGTGACGCGGTAATGCAAAGTGTAGTAGTTCCACAACGGATCAGAAGTCTTAGCGGACGGACAATCTGGCCAACCCTTCAGAATACAGCGTAAAACCCGGGAGAGGGAAGGGTCAGAACCCATAGAAGCCGCCAGCCGGTCCCCAGTGACGGGGAACCCGTCCACAACCCACTGCTCGGCAACACCCAGGTGGAAACACAAAAGTTTGTCCCTATCGAATGCCAGATCAGGACCCATGGGAAGGCGAGACAGTGCATCAGCATTTGCATGTTGTGCCGTCGGCCGGAAATGAATCTCATAATTGAAATGAGACAAGTAAAGAGCCCAACGCTGGAGGCGGTGTGCAGACTTGTCGGGAAGTGATGTTGATGGATGAAACAAGGAAACAAGTGGTTTGTGGTCCATAACAAGATGAAATTTGGATCCATAGAGAAAAACACCAAACTTATGAAGAGCATAAATAATGGCCAAAGCTTCTTTTTCAATTTGAGAATACTTTTGTTGGGAATCCGTGAGCGTTTTGGAGGCATAAGCAGTGGGTTGTTCAGAACTGTCAGAAAAACGGTGTGCAAGGACTGCACCAACCCCATATTGAGAGGCGTCCGTGTCAAGAACAAGATGTTGGACAGGTCGATAAGTAGCCAGGCACGGGGCCTGTTTCAGCAGTCTTCAATTTCTGGAAAGCCGCATCGCATCACGCGGACCAGTGAAAAGGCATGTTTTTATGCAACAGCTGAGCCACTGAAGCAGCAGATGGTAAAAACTTGTGATAGTATGCCGTTTTCCCCAAGAAGGCCTGCAGTTCCTTAACAGATGTAGGGCGAGGAAGGGCATCGATCGCAGCGACAGTTTGCTGAAGCGCACGAATACCATCCCGAGAGAGTTGAAACCCCAAGTACGTGATAGATGCCTGAAAAAATTTTGATTTCTGAAGATTACACTTAAGACTGGCAGTCTGTAAGACATGAAAAAGTGTGTGGAGATTTTTAAGGTGTGCGTCAGTGGGGGAGCCAGTGACAACAATGTCATTCTGATAATTTGTACACCCAGGGACAGTGAGCAATAATTGTTCCAAGAATCGCTGAAAGAGAGCAGGGGCACTGGCAACCCCGAATGGCAATCGTTGGTATTAATAGAGGCCAAAAGGCGTGTTAAGGACCAGAAACTGCCGGGAACCAGCGTCGAGAGGAAGTTGATGATAAGCTTCTGACAGGTCAAGTTTAGAAAAATACTGGCCTCCAGCAAGTTTAGTGAACAGTTCTTCAGGTCGAGGCATAGGGTAAGTGTCGATAAGGCATTGAGCATTTACAGTGGCTTTGAAATCGCCACAGAGATGAATATCACCATTTGGCTTAGCAACGACAACGACAGGAGACGACCACTCACAGGAATGACAGGAAGCAAGACCCCTGAAGCAGTGAGATGATACTGCTCCCATTTGACCTGATCACGAAGGGCCACAGGAATGGGCTGAGCCCAAAAAAACTTAGGCCGAGCAGTGGGTTTGAGCATGATATGAGCTTCAAAGTCATTTGCATGGCCTAACCCAGGAGAAAAAAGGGACGAAAATGTCGTCGACAAGGAATCCAATTGAGCATAAGGAATAGCATCAGAGACAATCTTGACAGAGTCATCTATGGAGAACCCAAAAACGCGAAAGGCACCGAAACCAAAAAGATTCTCCACGTTACTATGGTCGACCATTAATATGGGAGCAGCGCGAATGACAGATTTGTAAGATACCTCAGCATCAAATTGTCCCAAGAGAGAAATCTTCTGTTTATTGTAAGTCCGTAATTGCCTAGTGACAGGTAACAGAATTGGAGAACCCAACTGAAGATACGTCTGAGAATTGATGATAGTGGCAGCAGAACCAGTATCCACCTGCATGCGAACATCTCGACCAAGTATTTGGACAATGAGGAATAACTTCCCTGAAAGAGAAGAAGTACAATTGACAGACAGCACAGAGTCAGAATCAGCGTCATGTTCATGAACATCATGTATGCGGTCGGATTTGCAAACGGATGACACATGACCCTTTTTTTTGCATATGTGACACACGGCCCAACGTTGTGGACAATCTTCTCATGAATGTTTCGTAAAACACCGTGGACATGAAGGAAGTTGCCATCAGTTTCGCTGCAGTTTCTTAGAGGTTTGTTTACGGTTAGGCCGAGGCTGCACTTGGGAGCGTACTGCAGCCATGTTGGCTGGTGGGGACATGCCACACGCTTCGTCAACATTGCACAGAGGTTGTATTTCCCCGACGTCGCCCCATGCCTCTGTTTGCGCTCCAGTGGCGCGAGAAATTTCAAAAGACTGAGCGATGGATAGGATTTCATCTAGAGTCGGATTTGCCAACTGAATGGCAGATTGCCTAACTTCTTCGTCGGGCGCCGATCGGATAATAGCATCCCGTACCATGGAATCGGCATAGGATTCTTTGTGAACTTCAGTAACAAATTTACACTTTCTACTGAAGCCGTGAAGTTCAGCAGCCCAAGCGCAATAGGATTGATTCGGTTGTTTTTGACAACAGTAAAAGGCAACATGAGAGGCTACCACATCCATTTGCTTTTGAAAATAGACAGAAGTGACCACATTTCAGCAAAGGACAAAGACGCAGGATCTTTCAAAGGAGCCAGTTGCGACAACAACTGATACATTTGAGGTGAAATCCATGAAAGGAACAGAGACTTACATGTTTGTTCGTCCGCGACATGAAATGCCAAGAAGTGCTGTCGAAGACATTTTTCGTAATCAGACCAGTCTTCAGCCATCTCGTCGTAAGGAGGAAAAGGAGGTAGAGACGACGACGAGAGACGCCCCGCATTTGCTGTTCTATGAGGCCTTGCAATAGTTGCTCTAAAGTAGCCATGGAAACATGTGGGTCAACGATGGAAAAGAAAAATCACTACCTCGTTGCCAATTGTTATAACTTCAAGTTGAACAAATATATTTCAAGGAAGACACAATACATGAAAGTCACAGATCAAGTAAACAGAGTAAGACGTGTGTACACTTTAACAGTCAAATCATAACTGAGTCCAAGTCTAGCGGCCGCTGGCTGGCTGGGCGCTTAGGTGGTGCTGCTGCTGCATGACTGGCAGACAGCGCGGCATGTAGAGGATGCACGTAACTGCGCGGCGGCACTTTGAAAGATCGGCGAGTCACAACAGATGTAACGTGAGAAAAATTGATATTCACATTCAGAAATTCCTTAATTAGTGTCACTGTTAACAACTATGACACTGTAGTTTTTCCCCTGTAACAGGATATACCACCACCTAGTTTTGGTTTGTCTTTTGTACTGAAAGCAACGCACAGGTTTTTGGCTGAGGGTTACAAAAAGTAATTATGTCTCCATAGTATCAATCTTCAATTTTGACCATTGCAGTAGCTTAATCTACACAGGAAATTATATCTATGTCACTCTGCTTGTTTATGAAGCTTCTAAAATTTTGTTGAATTATTTGTAGACTACATTCCATTTGCTGCGGTGCAAGTAGATATTCATTCTGGACTATGGTGTGAGTGAACACTAAACAAAGCATTGACAAAGTGAAGACTCTTGAAACTTCAATAGAGATTAATGTTGCAAAACCTTAAACTGTTTTTGAAGTCATCAAAATTCATTCATGAATGATGTCAGTAGTTTCAGTTGAAAGGCAGTGCCCAGTTTCATAAAAACATATTACTTTTTCATGTACTTACTCACAATTTATTGTCAGTGCAAACTAGAAACTAACAGTTTTCAAGTTATGTTCAGCACCTCTTAATGAAAGTACGTGAATCCAACCTTGAAGGCTGAGCCTTTTTAAATCTATATTTCATTTCAATAAAAATAATCTTGGTGTTTTTAAGGTCACTCGCTTGTGAATCCACTTAAAAAATGATTTTTTTTTGGTTTCATTGTAAATTGATGTTTGGAGTTTGTTTAACTAACTCTACTCAAATGAGTTGGATTGGGCGTAGGGAAGTTATTGAAAAGCAACTTAAAGATCTTTTATTATTTGGCAACATCCTTGTTTCAGCTGCTTTACACATCAAATGTCATCTAACTCCTATGTGAGAATCATGTACTCTACAACTGTTTTTAGAGTTGGCAGCACTGTTAGAAGATATTCTTTGCAATGTTATAAAGCTACTACTACTACTACTACTACTACTACTACTTACATTTTCTATTATATATCTTTGGTTTTTGACCATTGTATTTCTTTTAAACTTTTCTGTAATCTGTGTTGTTGCTATTTTTTTCATTCCCAAAAGTTATTATGCTTCCAAAAAAGTGTTTTCGTACTGGAAATAGTAAGTTTTATGGCAACTGTTTTATTTCACCAGAAGGCAGACTATGTACAGGGTGTACATAAAGTCCAGGAACACTTTCAATTATTCATTGCACAAGAACTAAACATTGCACAAATGTCATACACATTACATTTTGAAGAGAAACTCTGAAAGTGTTCCCCCCTCCCACCCATGAGTGACCCAGCAGATATCAATATGCTAATTGAATTCTTGCCATACCCATTCCAGCATGGCTTCATCGACTGTGGCAGTCACTTCCCGTATTCTCTTCCAGAGCTCTGCTTGATCATGTGGTAGAGGCAGTACACACACCAGATCTTTAGTGTGTCCCCACAGAAAAAAAGTCACACGTAGTGAGATCTGCTGATTGGGGAGGCCATTTCATGAAACAGCTGTCCCCTTCTGTAGCACAACCAATCCATCGATGCAGCATCTCCGTGTTCAGGTGCCCATGAACTTCACGATGAAAATGGGGCAGAGTCCCATCCTGCTCAAAGATGAACTTAGAGTCCAATTACATTTGAGGCATCAGCCATTGCTGCAACATGTCCAGGTAGGAATATCCAGTGACGTGCTCTCAGCAAAGAAGGATGGTCCATACAGTTTTTGACATGAAAAGGCACAAGAAACATTTACCTTTGAGGAATCACACTCAAATTCAGTGCATTCGTGTGGATGCTTTGTACCCCAGATTCGATAATTATGCCTGTTCATTTTCCCATTAGTGTGAAAAGTGGCTTCATCACTAAAAATTAAGCGATCAACAATGCCATCCCCATCATCATTCAGTTGTTGCAACTGCAAACTCCAAATGCTTGTCTTTGTCATCATCATTGAGCTTCTGCACTAGCTCCAATTTGAATGGTTTCATAGACAGCTTCTGCTGCAGGACTTTCCACACTGTCATTGGAGCCATTTCAAGTTTACAGGATGCAAGACACAAGACTCTTTATGAATGTCTCTCATACGCGCTCCACATTCACTTCACTCACACTGGGATGTCCGCTTGTCTTTTCCGGACACAAGCAACCCATCATAACAAATTTGTTGTGCCAGTGGTAAATGCCCTTCCTTGTTGGTAGCGTCTTACCATACTTGGTTCCAAACATCCATTGAACAGCTGTAGCACACTTGTTTTTGTCAAACTCGAACACACAGAAAGCTCGCTCCACACCTGAACTCGCCATGTTTGCGACTAGCCCTGACTATCGGCAAGTTACAAAACTATGCTGTGGCAGTATACAGGAAAAAAAACTTTCACGGTTTCTCTTCAAAATGACATATGTATGATATCTGTACAATTTTTGGTTCTTGTGCAATAAGTAATTGAAAGTGTATCTCAGACTGTACATACACCCTATATTCACCTACAAACCAAATGTGTATTAGGTCAACTCCATCAACTGCTCCAAGACAGAAGCTCAAGTATTTAGAGTCCCAGAGTGACACTTCTAAGAGAACTGATCAGACAATATAACTAAATGTGGTTCCATAATTGCTGAACTGAGTGCTTTGTGAAGGCTTCTAAAGGATGTTGCTCAGTGTATGCTGTGTGGCAAAGCTGGTGTTAAAATTGTGGATCTCAAAGGCAGGAAAGGTGTGGCCAGTAAGCTTCAATGTTTTGTAATTTCTGTAGAGCAATTAAAACAGGGCATTTTTCTGGGTTGTGCAAAGGAAAAGTTTATAACTCAAATACTAGACTACCATATGGAATGAGGTATATTGGGAAGTGTAGAAGAGCAGCTCAAACATTTTTTGCTATCTTGGATTTGCCACCACCTTCAAGACTTGAGAAATACCAACAGTTACTTCTTAACAGCCTTAGACCAGTGTCCATGAAGAAAACAGTGGAAGAGACTGGTCTGCAATGATGTGGCTGCAGCCTTTGATGGGATGTGGCAGAAGCATGGTTACCTATCACTGAAAGGCACTGTCATGACCACATCCGTAGAAAATGGAAAGGTAATGGACATTGAATGTTTGTCAAAATGATGCCGTGACTGCAAAGGAAGCAACCAAGATCATGTTTGTGTTCTGAACTTTTCTGGATACAGTGGTGGAAAGGAATCAGAGGGAGTTCTTGGAATCTTTTGAAGGTCAGAAGAGAATTATGGTGTACATTATGTGAAGTACCTTAGAGATGGAGACTCAAAAAGTTTTGCAAATGTGTTGGAAAATGTGGCTTATAAAAATACTGTAAACATTGAAAAGCTGTGCAAAAGATGCTGGGCAAACATTTATGTAAATGAATAAATCGTATGAAGGGGTAAAAGCTCAGTGACAGCAAACTATATATTGTTGTGGTCATCCCAGTAAGGACGAGGTGGACAAGCGGCAGTGACATTATGGTGATGTTGAGGCCTTTAGGAAAGCAATTTGTGCTACCTTCTTCCCTAAAGCTTCTACAGATGGCAACCCACAGCATGGACTTTGTGACAGTGGTGTAGGCTCGTAGTGAGGATACAGTAAACTACTTGCAATGGGTGGAGTCTATATTCACTATCACTCTCTGCCATTTACAGTGTTAGAAGCATATATATGAACCTAAGTGACAATAAACTATTGTCATGGTGCTTACATGGGAACATGCAAAATGAGAATGTGATGGAACTAGTGCAGTAATTCTGCATACAGCATTGCAGGAATAAGGCAAGTTATAATCTTAACATCCATAGCTACATAGAATAGCACTTGACCATACATCATTAAGGTAACACCACAGAATATACAAATATAGGCATATAGATCTCTTACACTCTGTGGAGTATACTTTACTGTGCACACATATACATATAAAATAAATTGTTCGTATATCCTCGACATTCCCCTCTGAACAGATATTTCAGATGTTACTTCCTCAAGCCAAACCACATTGCTTCACTATCTTCACGAATTTCTCCTTCCTCAAGGGTTTGGTTATTAGATCAGTGAACATCTCATCTGTGCTTAAATACATTCTTTAAAAAAATAAAAAAAAGGCATAACATGAACAAATTATCTGAATGGATGTGCATGTGCCCACAAACAAATGATTACAGTTTCAGAAGAACTGGATAATTTATTCAACAGAAACAGCTTCACAAACTGAGCAAGTCAATAATGAGTTGTTCCACCCCTGGCTCTTATGCAAGCAGTTATTCATCGTGACATTATTTGATAGACTTGCTCAATGTCCTCCTGTGAGATATCCTGCCAGATTCTGTCCAATTGGTGTGTTAGATCATCAAAATCGTGAGGTGGTTGGAGGATCCTGTTTGTAATGCTCCAAGCATTCTCAATTGGCGAGAGATGGGTGACCTTGGTGGCTGAGGCAGGGTTTGGCAAGCATGAAGACAAGCCATAGGAACTCTCATCATATCAAAAAATTCATGCAGATATGTTATTCATGTATCCAGCAACATCTGAGGAATTGTCAGAAATCATTTAAGTATTATCTAATAAATATTCTGTGTGTAAAATGTGACATTTCTAATTACAGGCCAGGTTCAGCTGTGTAAGGCTTCAGTAAAATACTGGAAAAATGTTCGGTAGGAGATTAATGAGCAACTTAAACAAAGAAAGGCTGATAAATGATATGCAACATGGGTTCAAAACCAGAAAGTCAACCCAGTCAGCAATTGTTGCGTTTTTAAAGGAAATAGTAAAAGTAGTGGATGGTAGGCGACATGTATCTGGAATATTTCTTGTTCTTAGTAAAACCTTTGATGTTACTGATCATGACGTTCTCATATATAAGTTAACTAATTATGGAATTAGGGGCCACTTGAAAGGTGGATCCACTGATACCTCAATAAGTGTCAACAAATTACAGAAATAAAATACAAAGATAGAGAAACACAAGAAAATTCCGATTTTTGCAGTAATAAGAAAAAAAGGTATGGAGTCCCTCAATTATCAGTTCTGGAACCTGTCCTACTTCTGCTGTATGTAAATGACTTGGCTGATAAAAATACATGATGGAACCACAGTACTCTTTGCAGATTACACTTATATTCTAATTAAATCACTTAGTGAGGAAAATCCACAGGAAACTGCAGCTTCAGTTAAGCATAGCTTAGCACAGTGCTTCAAGACCAATAGGCTCATCATAAATTCCAAAAGAACTGTGGTGGTTAACTTCCACATCATCCTGCAAACCACGTTTTCACCATTGAATGACAATATGAGTCAAATGTCAATTATACAAAGTTATTATGCATATATATTCAGAAGAATCTGAAGTGGGAAATGCACCTTACCAGTCTAAATAAAAAAAAACTGAGTATACTAACTATGCTGTTAGGATTCTCATTCAAAATACAAGTAGCTCATCAGTGGTGACAGTGTACCATGATAGTATACAGTCATTACTGATGTACAGAACAATTTAAAATAAAATAAAAGAAGTTGTTAAAATACAGAAAAGATTATCAAGGTGATAATGAAAGCTTAATTCAGGGATTCATGTAGATACCTTTTTAAAAATCTGAAAGTACTGCCTCTACTAGATGCCTGAATTTCTGGAATGTCATAGTAAGTAATCCTCATTTACCAAATATGGTTAATTGTATAGGCCTATTATGTCACTTCACATTATAATTTACTTTGTGTTTATGGTGTAGTCTCACTCAATACCCACTGGTATCAGATGCAGATGCAATGTTGTGTATCACTTTATATTTTTATGCACTTTACTTGTGGTGACCATGTAGTTCAAATTGCTTACTGTAATCATAAATTAATTGTGTCTCCCCTTGTCCTAAATCATGTGCACAAATAACGTATTAAAATGATTCTTGCTATATAAATAAGTAAATAAACGTGTTTGGTTCAGGCACTAGTAACATTATTTTTGGCTAAATGTATGGCTCCCTTGCAGTCACAGAATATCTTGGTGGGTCCCATATAGATATTAGGGTCTGTCTCACTTGTTAGAGCCCTGATGTTTGTTGAATTGTGTGTGACAAAGCCTTGTACTCAGCTTCTACAGCACTCAAGGCTACTCCTTTCTTTTATACAGGCCACAACATAAGTCCTCCTATTCATCTAAAACAACATCCAGTAATGGAATGCCAGTTATCTAACTCACTTCTCCACCCTCTATAACCATACCCCTCGAGTTTTATATTTCCCTTTCTACAGTACCCTAATTTATGGTCTTTTGTTCAGATTAGATATCTGAATATTTTTGTAATGGCTTCCTAGTGTTTCTCTCTTGGTCTTTTGCAGAATCTGCTTACAACATTTGAGAAAAGCAATATCAGCCCTTGATGTTCATGTCAAATACAAAAGACACCCTACTGCCTCTAAATATGGTACATTTTAATTGTCATCTACATCTTCACTGGTTGTTAACCTGGCTCCTCAACCCATCAGTGTAGAAATGGGTTTGTAGTTACTCATACCATACTTTTCCAAAATTTTCTCTGTCTATGACAGTTGGCCTTGGCATGACTCTTTTGTCTTCTTATTTTTAAGAATCTGCATATCCAAGTTTTGCTTTATCTCTGTAGTTATTCATGTTAAACTTGGTTTTTAATTGTCTTGTAAAATTGTTGTTCTGTCCTCCACCTTTAGTTTGAAGAAATTATCTGCCCTTATTGTCATTATTGTTACCTCTTCTTTACCCCTTCTGTAATAGATACCAGGATCTGTGTTAGATTGTTTCATACCCATCTTCATCAATCTATCATGCGGACATCTGTTCCAGCAACAGCCACTCTGTTTCAACTTGTAAATACTTTTCTTTGGTAGCCACATCTTTCATTTTTCTAGAAGAGTTTTTCTCGCTTCTTCTGGTGAGATTACATACATAGTCATCCTAATTTTCTATTGAAGTAAGCTACCTTCACATCCATTTGCTGAATTAGTAAATCTTTTTTTAAAGCTAGGGCTAAAATGTATCTGAGTGATTCCAGTTCCAGCATTGGTGAACATGTTTCTCTATAGTTGCCCTTCGTTTTGTGAATATTTCTTGACTGCAAGATGTGTATTGTATTTTGGTATTGCACTCTAATGGTTTTCTACATTGGACACTCATTGTACTTTAAATTTTTTTTTTTTTTTTTTTTTTTTTTTTTTTTTTTTTTTTTTTTTTTTTTTTGACATTTCAACCCATTCATAAGTTTCATTTTGATAAAATGACACCAATTTTCTTTCCATGGCTTCTATCTGTTGTTGAGAAACTGGAGCACTCATAGCCTCTTCAATTGTTGTAGGTTCATCATTACAAGGTGGAACTTCATGCATTCCATAATCATGGTATTCCTTAGGTTTAAGTCTGTGAGAAGAATGTCTCAAAACATGTTCTTCTTTACTGAGTCAGCCACTGTTTGCTGGTCAGAATATAAAACATTTTATTTGGCCAACTGGTTTTAAATATATATAGATGAGTAATCGTGTTTGTAAAATTTGTAGTGTATTCTCCAGAATTGTTAAACTAAATTGCATTTGTTAAATTTAATCTGATAGATGCTTTGAAGTAATAAACCTTATCGGACATTTCAGATTTATGAAGTTTACAACAGAGATAAGGGTTCATTGTACAACATGTTGACTTTGCCTTTGGTTCTCAGGACCAGGAATCATTGTAAAATAAATGAATTGGAATCTGTCTCAGTGTGGATGAAAGGTGTTGACAACTGTAAAAAGATCGCACTCGTTGGTGATCTGACTCATTATTACAGAAGTTAAATAAAGTTCCCTTCCTTATCCTTAATCCTTATCTATTAAAAAAAACTACACATTGATCTTGCCAAAAGCCGAGAAGCAATACTTCTTGGTGTTGTAGCTCTCTGGGGCACCCTGGGATGCTAAATGCTCATTAATATTTGTTCATACGGTGTAAATCTCGTCTCAAAAGTGTTGTAGCTGGTTGCCTATCTGCCACGCCAGGCCGTCTTTAGGTTTAACAAGACAGTCAGGGCTCTAAATTCAAGTCTTCCGGTCAACGCCCTTCTGCTTCCACTGCCACTGCGCCGCAGCCCGGAAGTTGTGGTTTGATAACTGGCAGCTATATAAGTAATGAATCTGGAAAGACAGTGTCAGTTGTCGGGCAGCCACACAAGCAGCAGCATCAAGATAGATTAGTTATGCTGCGTTATTTTAGGAGGAGTATGCATTCACGTCTTACAGTTTTCAAACCAATAGACAACATTTCTATTACAGTGTTTTGCTGTGCTTATTGTACTCAAAGCCCGCTCACTTCATCCAATGGTACAGTAGGAATGTTGAAACAGTTTTGGAAAGTGGCTTCAAGCTCATGAAACTGAGGAATTTCTGTGGCAGCCCTCTTGGGTCCCAGAGGCAAGCCATTTCAAGTCATTTTCTCTCTGGAACACAGTCAGTGGTTTAACATGTTTAACTTTCTGAAGTCAGGGATTAGTGATCCTTTGTGATGAATAAAGTTACTTCCCAGGTGGAAAAACTACAAGAATCAGAAGTGCATTCAAGTGCATGCTTTTTATAGTTTTCTACTTCGGTGCTGCCGTTTAATGAATGTGCACACTTTAGGAAGAGACCACATAAGTTATGAGGCAGAGCCAGTCGTGGTGCAGGATGAGGAAGCATAAACAACCCTTGAGATCAAGGTCATGATCATCCCCCCCCCCCAACTTGTCTATGTCAGTGGGTAAGCTAAAATGATGAGAACTTCAAAAATGAGTGTTCCTATTGGTCAGGAAAGCTGGCACAGCCTGCTTGGTTGCCAGATCTATCCAGGTCTAATTTATTAGTATAACTAGTGACCTGTCACAACCCTTTATGTTTTATGATCCGAAAATGGTGGGATAATTGGTGCAGCCTGCATGGTCATCAGATGCATCCAAGATGGCTGCCAAATAGGTGACGTATAAATCATGGGAAATTCAAAGGGGCATTATCCTGTTGGTTGTCAAATTTGTGTGGGAGAATGCATGGGTGCTGGATTTATCCCCAATTAGCAAAGTCACTTCCATCCGTGTCCCCTCTATGATTTATGACCCGAAAAGAGCTGCCAAGGATATTTCCCTCCAAACTAGTTGTTCCAGTTTATTTTGTGAACTGAGACACATTACCTGTCTTTAAATTCATGTCCCATAAAACCTTTATCACTATAATTTTTGACAAAATATGGTTGCAAAACATTTTTTTCCAAGACAGCATTATCTTAATTTGTATAACTTATGACCCACTGTGAAATCACTTTCTAATAGTGGCCACCCATGGAAGTCCAACGGTACGATGTTGGAGTGAACATGCAACATGCCCTCAGCCTGCGCTCCCCTAGTGTGTGCCGCAGCCAGAGTGAATGAACAGCTGCTTCTTAAAACTATGGATAACACTTAATGGAGTACACATCGTGTTTTAAAAAAAGAAAATCATGACTGGTAGTGGAAAAGGAAGTTATTCAGTAAGCAAATTCATTACCACGGACCCGTAAAACTGTATTTTTTATGTATCCATAACACACATAGCAACAGGCAGCCAGTGAAAAAAATGGTATTCTGTGCATTTTAAGTATTTTGGTTAGAGTAAGTGCAGCATAATATTCTATGCCTTTAGCTGTCACTGAATTAACATGAAATAGTGGAGAGAGTGTCACAAATAAGTTACTTAACTCAAGATGACAATCGATTCCCACATACCTAGATATGCAAACCTACACTGGGTCATTTAGTGAACAAAAATGTGAGCATCATAACTCCAGTACACGGATGAAATTAACAGCTGGAAACAGATGGAATGGTTCCACCTGCTGCATCAACCACACTTGCACAAGTCATACCCACAACCACTCCTACCACCTGAAAAGAATATGTTATCCTATTGTGCTAGGGGAATGCGATGAACTGGTTCTGACATTCCATAGCTGGAGCTGTGTACATCATTCTCTGCAGACCGCTATTCAGCTTTTCAGCCAGTACACATGTTACATGTTAAGCAGTCTAAATTTAGTTACTTGATGGTTCGATACTATATCAGATAGCTGTTAAATGCTTAACTTATTTACTTCTTTAATATAATTACAGCTACTTTACAATGTCCTCATGGCTGTATGATGGCATACTCTAGCACAATACAGTCTATTACAAGTGTTCAACCCAAGATTTTACTGTCAAAAAACATATGATAATTACAGAATTGTTAGACTGTTGAGGGTAAGTGTCAGCGGATGTACAGGGTATCAAATCATACATAGTGTTTACACCACAACAGAAGCACAGTGCTAGTTAGTGTTTTGTAGGTTCATGTGCTGACATAAGCAGCCAGGCACAAACTTTCCCATACAATTTCTTTTTATGTACTCATTCCACTTTAAATCAGTCTGGGTGGCTCCTTTAATGTATTTTACGACATTTACAGTGTTTTATCACCAATAGTGTGATCATACAGTACTGAATTTTTGGCATACTTATGCACAGTACACTACATTTACCTGATTCCAGGTGCGACTCCCAACCACCTCAGAAAAACATCAAATGCCCTATGTTCTGCCTCCTGGAGAATAACTATGTTTGCTTCATCATTCTCGGTGAATTCATGTATATCTCCAATGATTTTCCTTATTCTGTCAACAGAACTTTATTCTGCTCCTGAAATACACCAATCAGCTATTCTCAGAAGAGTCTTGAGGTATTTGCTTCTTATAGTGCTATTAAGAGATCCTCCCTTAGCTTCCCAAACGTAATTGTGCTCCTTTACCCATCACAATTCCTAACAAATGCCTTTGCTTTATCCAGTCAAAATGCAACTCAATCATCTGTAATAATTGGTCATCTCTCCAGGAACTCAGCCTTGTGGCTGCCACTAGGTCATCTGTAAATGAGAACACATCTTTGCTGACTTGCCTGACAAAGAAGATAACCAAACTGATAGCAGCTGAATCTAATGAAGGAGTGGCCAAACTGGGTGAGCCCCTTATCATCATTCATAGCAACTACCTGCCCTTGGATCAATCTCTTATCTGTCATATAGTTGTTACGCAATGGAATCAGGTATTTAGCATGCAATACATTCCCCTATAACCTTGAGCCTGTGGAATAACATTATTTTTAGGAAACCACAGTAGTAGTTTACTGTCCTCCTGTATGGAAATTTTCCCCCAGTGCTTCAGTTAATGATTGCAGATGCATTTTACTACAGAAAATTGTCAGAGAATGTATTCACTGAACGTTAGATTATAATTAGTGTGCTGGAATTTACATGAAGTTTACAGGAAAATAATTAAAACAGTAGGTAGATAGAAAGCACCTTCTTTGGTAAATTGAATTGTCTGTCACTTCAGCAAACAAATAGTTGTTAAGTGTAACAGCAGTTTACATTGCAACAGAAGTTCACTGTTAATTAGTTCATCACAGGCTAGTGTGCTGACTTTTGCTACCTTAAATATGGCTTCATGCTTTTTGCAAAATCCTGCTCTATGACCAAAAACATGGGTGCCAAAATATCTAATATGTAAAAGTGTGGTATGAGCTCACCTATAGTACATCACAGACCTCTTACCCATCTAAAAATTGTGGCAAAATCTAAGGTATCTTGTTTGTTCTAAGGGTGTATTTGAAACTGAAGTAGCCCACCTAGACTTGCTTGCTCCAAATTTGAAATAGTGAGAAACTAAAAAGGTTCATATTTTAGGAAAGTTTGTGTCATTCATTTACCACTATCACATTAAAATGGCATTACAGGGTCGTAAGCACTATACTTAGCATTAAATGCAGTACAGTTAATGCTTACAAATGTATTTTATTGCATTATTTTAAAATACAGCTATGAAATGTGTGTCCAAAGTTTCATGTATATTATTGTAAATACAAGACAGCAATTACCACTGTCTGTAATAGCATAGGGTGTATACAGTTTCATCTTTATTTTACACAAATAGCAAGCCAACTGCACAATGCCGCACAATAACCACCATCAATCGCTGCTACCAAATGTCTGCCTTGCTCTGGCCAAGAGCGATACTACACATCTGCAATGTGCTGAGGACTCTGCTGTCTCCTAACACACACCCACAATGCTCCCATTTTAAGGTAGTGTGATTGCCCGCTGCCAGTTAGTAGGTACACCCTGTGATCCATTAACACCTCTTCCAGAGGTCGAAAATTAAATGTATCTCACCCTAAAATGCTAGTGCAGATAAAAAAAAATGCTGAAAATGCAGTTACTTGACTCATAGCAATGTGAGTATAATTAAAATCCACTGCCCAATATTAAGAATTCCCAACGTCCATTGCTGCTAGTATCAGTAACTGTTGTCCTCTTGAAAACCCACTCGTGTACCTGCGTTGCAACATTGTTCACAGATGGGTTCTGTGCTGTTTTGCTGCTAAGTACAAAGTATGGCATCAGTCATCCTTGTCTTCCCTTTGGTTGAGGAAAGGTGAATCCATTTCGGTGGTGTCTGTTTAATATTTATTGATGCAACATCATATTTAATTTTGTTTTTCTCATCCACATTATTTGCAGTCTTCTATTCTGAATCTCTGCACACTTTTTTTCAGTCGATTTTTTTTTTTTTTTTACTCTTCACTGCCATTGTGACCATAGTTCATAGTTTTCTTTTTCCCCTCTTATCATTATTGTTACTGTCTTCAAGTTCATAAATTTTTCACACTCCACTGTTCTTACACAAGTGAGTTGGCATGACACCAAAACAGAGAGATTTCCTCAGATGGTAGCACCATATGCAATGGTACCTACCTTCATTGTCCATTAAGCTCATGGAGTCTTGTTTATCAAAGTCTTGTTTAATAGCTGTAAACTGATTTCTAGGAAATGCAAATGATGTACACTACACACATTTCCCAGTGACATGGGTTTTTTCCCACATTTGTCAGGGCCGCCAATGGCCTTGCCGCAGTGGTAACACCGGTTCCCATCAGATCACCAAAGTTAAGCACTGTTGGGCTGGGCTAGCACTTGGATGGGTGACCATCCAGTCTGCCAAGCACTGTTATCAAGTGGGGTGCACTCAGCCCTTGTGAGGCAAACTGAGGAGCTACTTGATCGAGAAGTAGCGGCTCCGGTCTTGGAAACTGACACGACCGGGAGAGCGGTGTGCTGACCACATGCCCCTCCATATTCGCATCCAGTGATGCCTGTGTGCTGAGGATGACGCGGCGGCCAGTCGGTACCTTTAGGCCTTCATGGCCTGTGCAGGAGGAGTTATCAGCACCACAAGCACTATGTGACCAGATTTGGTTTGACATGAAATGTTTGTATGCACGTACCTCCACCTCTCTACTTTAGTATGTACAAATGTGGCATTAACAATGTAATCATTCTTCTTAGACACAATAATTGCAGAACACAATGTCTGTAAATCATGTTAACAGTGTAAACACTGAAGCTTTTAAGACAGTCACCGAGATGATTAAATGTCAAGAGTGTAACAATATACCTATTTGAAGTACACAACATCCATCAATTCAAAAGAACTGACATAGTCAATACTTGAGAAAAGTAAATCATATAATCCACATCTACATGAATGTCATATGTACACAGTCAACAGAAATGTTGAACATGAGCTTCATGAACACAAAATCATTATAAGAGTGACACACAACTTTTCTGTACAGAAGTCAACATTGTAAATATCAGCGACAAACTCAAGAATCAAATTTAACACAACTCAGACTACATGCAGTTTTTAAAGAACCTGCATAGGTGATGCTACTTAGTCTTATAATTTCAGGTGGCATCCAATTATTTAAAGACTAGTGTATGAACATATTGCAGTCTTAGAAACTACACAATCATGTGAAAAATGGCAAGGTTATATTTTTTCTACCTAGTATAGGCTATAAGTATTAAATGTAGCTTGGTTTGTGACATATATGGTGGTTTAGAAATCTAGAAAAGCTTATGAGACCATTTTATGCATCTGCATCGGCAATATCCCATATACAAGTACAAGGGCCATATTGAAAATTATGGTAAATTATGCCAAATCTTAGTTATTGGCATAATCAATTAATAAAGTGTTTTAGCTTGTGTATAAAATGCTGGGGTATAACGGCATTTCAAGGATATAATGCAAAGGTCACAAGCTAACGTGCACAGAGGCAAAATCTGCAACGGAAAATATGAAAATATGGCTGGTCACAAATTTTAATGTTAATTATCTTGTAATTGTAATATGTTACCAGTGTCCTTTGCATAATATATAACAATATGTAGCAAATTGGCATTTGTGGCTTTGTTACTGTAACAAGTTTTCTAACTAACGATTGTGTTATGTCTAGTTTTTCCTTAAAGAGGAATCTGCATTTATCGCAAATTAATTCTGTTTTCGAGTAAATTTTACCTCAGGATTTTGTGTTGCCTGAATAGAAATCTCATTTTGTGTTTTTGCTTCAATTATGATAGGGAATTAGCAAGTATTTAGCTCAGCAGACTGAGAGATAATCAGCAGGCCTTAGTTTAAAGTTATTTTTTCAGTGTCTTTTAATACATCGCACCAGGCAAAATGCAGCCCCACTGTGAATGCTGTTCTTGAACATGGGATGAGTTGGTTAATGTTCATAAGCAGATTGACTATTGTCAAATTATTGGTAGTTGCTGCGAATCAGTGTGTTGAAAGACCTTCTGAGAGTCGTGTGCCTGTAATATCTATACCAGTGGTACTCAAGTACTATTCTCTCCTGTGAATCCTGTCTCCTCTGCAGAAAGTTCAGGATCTGTCATTACTCATCCACTTGACTGTGAGTGGTGTGTCAATCGTAGATCCATCCTGTACAGGGTGGAGGGGGACAGGGGGGGCTTAGGGTGTTGTACCGATCCACCTAACCAACAAGTTTGAAGTGCTGTCTTTCACTGAAACTGAAATGGAGCCAATGTTACTCACTGCACCTGTTTTTGGGAAATCTGTTTTGTCCAGTGTTAGGTGGAGGCAGGCGCAAAAGGGTAGTGGTCTATTAATCATCGGCAGTTCAAATGTACGGCGAATTCTGGTACCCCTTAGGGAAATGGCAGCAAGGGACAAAAAAGGACATCAAGTGCACTAAGTGTGTATACCTGGATGCCTCATTCAACATGCTGAAGAGGTTGTTCCAGCATCCATTGAGAGAACATGGTGCAACCAACTGCTTATTGTAGCACTTGTTGGAAAAAATTATGCCTATTGTCTGGGCTCTCAGGTCATTCCTGGGTCATTCCAGCAACTGGCAGGGAAGATTGTGAAGACCAGCCTTGCACATGGAGTTTCAATTAAACTGACAATTTGCAACATTGTCCCTTTGGTACTGATTTGAGTGGAAGGATTGAACCAGAGACTTCAAAGGTTATGTAACAAGGTAGGTGGAGACTTCCAGGACTTCCATCATAGAGTTGAGAACAGAAGGGTCCCCCTAAATGGGCCAGAAGTGCAATACACATCAGAGGCTGCTACTCAGGCAGCTGACTGTGTATGGGGTGCACACAATTGTTTTTCTTACATTAGGTAATTCTCCATCCAGTCCTGATAATGGTAGGTGTAGGAAACCCAGAAGTAGCAGTGTAATATCAAAAGAAATGCCTCCTGCAGATGAGAGTATTAAAATCCTAATGGTAAACTGCTGAACAAAGTGCCAGAGTTTGAAGCGCTTATAAAAAGCAATAAAGCAATGAAGCTCACATAATACTAGATACAGAAAGGTGGTTAAAACCTGAAATTGATATCAGTGAGAATTTTGGGGAAATTTTAAGTGTATATCAAATGGATAGACAAATGAGAAATGGTGGTGGCGTATTTGTCACAGTAGATGAGAAACTCAAATCCACAAGATAGAAATTGAAGCTGCATGTGGGATTGTTTGCACAAGGCACTGTATCAGGGGTGAGCATAAAGTGAGAATTGGATCTTTTCTGTCACCCACCAGACTCATTTTCTGGTGTAATTGAAAACTTCAGAGAAAATTTCAGTTCAGTTGTACATTGAGTTCCCCAGTCATATTGTAATCATCAGTGGAGACATTAATCATTTAACAGTTAACTGGAAAAAATACAGTTTTGATAGTGGTGGGCAGGACAAGGCATCCTGTGAAACTTTATTAAACGCCTTTTCTGAAAACTACCCAGAACAGATAGAAACCCCACCCATAATGGAAATATACTGCTTCTAATGGCAACAAATAGACCTGACCTCTTTGAGGATGTCCACAACAAAAGGGGTATCAGTGACCATGATGCATTTGTAGCAACAATGATTACAAAAGTACGAAGGACAACTAAAACAAGCAAACAGATTTAAATGTTCACTAAACTAAATAAAAAATCAGTAGTGTCATATCTCTGTGGGGAACTTGAAATGATCAGCACAGGGCAGGAGTATGTAGAGGAACTTTGGCTCTAGTTTAAGAGAATAGTTGATCATGCACTGGATAGATATGTACAGTAGAGTAGTTCATAATTGGGGGGGGGGGGGGGGGGGGGACCTGTATGGCACATGTGAGAAAGTAGAATGCCCACTGCCATCCTTATGTTTTTATTTATTTTCTTGCAAACAGTTTCAGTGCTTCAACGCACCATCTTCTGGATGTAGTTGATGTGGAAGGGGTTGACACGATCACTTTCACATCAAATACAGCCTGAAGATGGCGCATTGAAGTGCCAAAACTGGTTGCAACAACATAAATTAAATACAAAAGATGGCTGTAGGCATTTTATTTTCTCACAATAGTAATGACCGTCATCCAAAAGACCTCCTGTCAAAAGGATGGACATCACCTGCCAAGAAAGCAATGTGTGATGCCTTCTGGGACTACCATAGCAGAATATTGTCAACTGATCTTTCACAGTACCCAAAGAAATTCTGGTTGTATGTAAAGGGCTGTTAGTGGCATCAAAGTTAGTTTCCAGTCCCCAGCAAATGAGACAGGAACTGAAATTGAGGGTAGCAAAGCTAAAGCTGAAACACTTAACTCTGTTTTTAAGTGTTCATTTATGTAGGAAAACCCAGGAGAATTGGCCCCAATTTAATCCTCGTACCACTGAAAAGATGAACAAAATCAGTATTAGTGTCAGTGGTGTTGAAAAACAGCTGAAATCATTAAAATTGAACAAAACTCCAGGCACTGATGGAATACCTGTCAGATTCTATACTAAACTGAGTTAGCCCCCTTTTCTAACTATAATCTATCCCAGATCCCTCGAATAAAGATTTGTGCCCAGTTCTTGGAAAAAGGTATGGGTCACACCCCTCTCCAAGAAGGGTAGTAGAAGTGATCCACAAAAGTACCATCCAAAATCCTTGACATTGATTTGTTGTAGACTCTTAAAACATATTCTCATGTCTGTAGCACAGTGGTAAAGTTACCACCTACCACACATGGGGGCCCGAGCCCGATTCCCAGCAGGGGACTTGGAGTTGTGTGTCCTTCATCATCATTTTCATCATTATTGACACGCAAGTCGCCATAGTGGTGTCAACTAAAAAGAACTGCAATACGGCGGCCGAATCCCGAAGGGATTATCCTGACCAATAAATGCCATACGATCATTTCATTTTCAAAATATATTCTGAGCACAAACATAATGAGGCATCTTGAACAGAATGACCTCCTCACTGCCAACTAGCATGGATTTCAAAAATATCGATCATGTGCAACCCAACTCACATTTTTCTCACGTGACATACTGAAAGTTTTGGATCAAGGCAATCAGGCAGATGCAGTATTTCTCGATTTCTGAAAAGCATTTGACTCAGTTCCACACCTACATTGATTGTCAAAAGTACACTCATACAGGGCATCAAGTGAAATTTGTGACTGAATTGAGGACTTTTTGGTAGAGAGGGCACAGCATGTTATCTTGAATTGAGAGTCATTCTCAGATGTAGAAGTAACTACCCCAGGGAAGTGTGTTGGGAGTCTTACTGTTCATGTTGTATATTAATGACCTCGCAGACAATATTAATAATAAAATCAGGCTTTTTCAGATGATGCAGTTATCTATAATGAAGTACTACCTGAAAGAAGCTGTGTAAATATTCAATCAGGTCTTGATAAGATTTCAAAGAGGCACAGAGGTTGACAACTTGCTCTAAATGTTTAGAAATATAAAACTGTGCACTTCACAAAATGAAAAAACATAGTACCCTATGATTATAATATCAATGAGTCACTGTTGGAATCGGCCAACTCATACAAGTACTGTGGTGTGACACTTCGTAGGAATATGAAATGAATGATCACATGGTTTCAGTCGTGGGTAAATCAGGTGGTAGTCTTCAGTTTGTTGGTGGAATGTTGGGGAAAGGCAATCAGACTACAAAGGAGATTGCTTACGAATCACTCGTGCAACTGGTTGTAGAATATTGCTCAAGTGTGTGGGACCTGTACCAGATAGGACTAACAAGGGATATTGAATGTGTGCAGAGAAGGGCAGCAGGAATTGTCACAGGTTTGTTTAATCCATGGGAGGGTGTCACAAAGATACTGAAGGAGCTGAACTGGAAGACTCTTGAAGATAGATGTAAATTATCCCAAGAAATTCTATTAAGAAAGTTTCAAGACAAGTTTTAAATGATGATTCTAGGAATATACAAAAATCCCTTACCTATCGCTCACATAGGGATTGTGGGGGTAAGATTAGAATAATTGCTATACGCACAGAGGCATTTTAACAATCATTCCTTCTGCACTCCATGGAACAGGAAGAAACCCTAATAACTGGTGCAATGGGATGTACCCTCTGCCATGCACCTCACAGCACTTTGCAGACAAAGTATAAAGTAAATGAGGAAATGTCAGAATGCCCGTCTTTCTAGTGAGTGGTGTCACTATGTCCATACATTTATGTTACCTCATGTGAAAATTGCAGAATTGTACTGCAGTAAAGAGTTAAGTGATCTATATCTTTTGATTAACAAGGTTGCTAGTGAAGCTAGGTGCATCACTGGTATCAGCACATTGAAACTAATGCTCTGCATAATGAACCCAAGTCGAGAAATGCTTAGTAAAAGGTTTGGAAATATTTGAGCACCTACCATGTCATTTACTTAAAACATTTATGTAAACTGAAAACTAATAATGATAATAAGAGCTCACGGAAGATTCAAGCTTAGTCTGTTTCAGACTGTTTAAGATGGAGAGGGGATCTGTGTTACAACATCTTACATATGCGTTCCGGGATTGATTTAGCTTTCCAGCAAGCAAGTATTGCTCATGGATGGCCTATACTGAATTCTTTGTTTGTTGGGATGCCTTTGTAAAGGCCACTACAGACATTTACACTCATCAAAAGCCCTTCTCTGCAGAGGCTATATTTCAATTTAGCTCATCATGAGCTTATTTCTCTGGAGAGCATAACAACTTCATCACTATGAGGAACCCCTCCCAAGGAGAACATTTCTCACACATGTGTGAAAGTATTACCTCCTGAATGAGTCTTGAAATACAGTGAATCCTACATTGGTACTTAATTATATTCCCTTGCACTGTTTACTCTCTACCCACAGCTGAAGTAGATCTCATAAAATCATTGCATGGTTGTGTGCTGCATCTGTGTTGAAGATGGCAGCGATTAAACGTGTACAATTCGTAAGCTCCCCTTTCAATGGGGGGGGACACGCATGTTTAAGTGTTCCCTGAGTGAGAAATATAATGCTGTTTATGATAATCTGTGTGTGCCGTGTCATATTTTAATAACAAACACTGGAAGTCAAAATGAAACCAGATAAACCACATGTAAATACAAGGAACTCATATCAACTTGTAAAATGAGCGTCCTTGCAGTGAAATATTGAAGAAATCCATTGTGAAATAGTTACAAAAGAAAAAAATAATCAACACTCTGTGTGACAACATAATTAAGCTTTGGTTTATTTGGAATCTTCAAACTGTGCAAATATTTTGCAAGCTTTACTGGTAATAAACAAGAATTATTATGATGATCATTTTAGGCCTAAAAAGTTCACTTGCCCATTTCAAAGTGAAACAGTGTTTCAAGTTACCGATACACCAATAAGCATTCGCAGTGACTTAGAGACTATCAAAAGTGCAAAAGATAAGTGTGCAAATGAAACCACAAACACAAGTGAGTCAACAGAAGTGACAAGAATCATAGGAAAGCAATCTTTTAATGTAAATATTCATTTAGATAGTCACGGACGCAGACTCGCGAAAGTTCTACGTTCGGACTTTGGTGTTAACTCTTGTAGCTATGTTAAGCCTGGAGCACCTATGTACGAAGTAACAAATAATATAAAAGCTAGGACTTCACGAAATGCAAATGAGTTTACAGTAATAATGGGAGGTGCCAATGATGTCTACAAGAATTAATTATCTCATGCTGTTCTAAACTTATAGTCAGTGTTGGAATCTAATACAAAAAAACAAGCTCATCATCATTGGAATACCTCACAGACATGACCTTATAAATGACTCGTGTGTTAATAAAGAAATCAATGAAGCCAACACACAGTTTGAGAAACTCTGTACAATGCATCAAAACACCCAATTCTTGCCTCTGAACTATCTGGAGAGAAAATGCTTTACCAGGCATGGACTGCACCTTAACGGTAAGTGCAAGAAACCTCTCAGTTATAAAATTATGAAATTGTTGGTTTCAGCTCACAGAAATAATATTAATAATGTGCTGATAGCAGGAAAACCACGTTTAGCTTGCCAGACATGAACTATAGCTCACCAAACCTTACCAGCTGTAGCAGCAGAACTGACACTATCTACTGATAAAACACAGATGTCACCAACACCAACAGCAATGTTACCTTCTCTAGAAACAACAGCAATTACAGAAGAAGCATTATTGTCACCCCAACAAACATCACAACTACTATTACTAGAGTCAGTTGTTATGCCAGCATCACCAATGACAGAAGCATCAGCATCCACAACTTCGGTAGAAGAAGAAACTATAGCAATAGCAGCACCAATAGAAGACTCATGTGCCCCACCATCAACATCTCAACAGGCCACAACCACAGTCTCCAAGGTCCCATCTCCAGCATCACCCAAAGGAGCACAAAAAGAAGAGATGAACAATGAGACACTTTTTTCAAAGCTTCTACCATCCACTGGAATGTCTGCTTCCACATATCCAAGAAAAAGCCACAGAAGTAGAAGACCTGCTGTTCAAAAAGACTATTTTTATGGGATCAGTGCTGCATCAAGAAATAGAGGAAAGCACAAGTCAAATCGTAAGTAGTGTGTGCACAAGCAGGCTCCCCAACAGGGAACTGGTCAGTAAATCAAGTATCAATCTTATTGTATTGAGAGATTCTAATTTAACACCCATTAACTGCAACTTTAAATCTGTATTGAAAGATAAATTCTGTATAATCCACCAAAATATCATGAGCCTTAGAGGAAAATTGGAGCTTTTGGGTCTCATGTTAAATGAAAACTAACCTCATATATTATGCTTTACAGAACACCATGTAAGGTCTGCCATGCTGATGCCCCATCTGGAAGGTTATGTTTTAGCTCATAGTTACTGTAGATCAAACAGAGAGAAAGGTGGATCTGTAATTTATGTCAAAGAGGGTATACCTCATAAATCACTTGACTTAAGTATGTATTGTTAAGATTTTAATTCTGAAGCAAGTGGATCTGAAAATTTTGCTGATAATAAGTCTATTATAGTGGTAACAATTTATAGGTCTCCTGTAGAAAAAAAATCTGTATTTTCTTAAAACAGCTTGAATCAGTTTTGGTAAAAATATATTCAAAGGCTAAGCAGTTAGTCATTATGAGTGACTTTAATGTAAATTTCCTTACAGGCAACACCAGTAGAAGAGAATTTGAACATTTGTTGGAAACCTTTAATTTACCTCCAATAATTCAATTTCCTACCCGAGTGACAGATACCAGTGTAAGCCTTATTGACAACATCTTTATTGATAAGTTTACTAGCAGTCTTAGTACTGTATGTTAAAGTTGCAGTTGCTAACTCTTAATAACTTATGTTCTGGCATTAAAAAATATAAACCAGTTTTTAGGTCCTTCAGAACAATCAATGTGGACACTTTAGAAAATTTCAATCAGCTCTTGCAGCAGACTGACTAGAGCCCAATATACAAAGAAAGAAACGTTAATATTAAATTCAACCTATTCACAGATGAATTCATGTCCCTCTTTGAAACAGTATTTCACAAGCAAACTATTAAAATTAACTCCCAGAATTGCAAAATCAAACCCTGGATTACAAAAGGGATAAAAATTTCATGTAATACAAAAAAAGGTTATATAGGTCACAAAGATGCTCTGAAGATACTGCAATAAAAGATTGTATTGTAAAATCCTAAAAAGAATTATAAAGTGCTCCAAAACCTTACATATTAAAAGTGAAATAGACAACTCTAACAACAAAATAAAAACCATCTGGAATGTCATCAAAAGGGAGCTGGGAAAATAAGAGGAGAGTGTATCCAGCATAGAAATAAGACAGTGGGGTAACTTAATTGAATGCAGTTGCAACGAGCACTTTCTAACAGCTTCAGAGAAAACTGGCTGTAGGGGTTCAGTCAACAAGGCTATGGACCTCTGAAAGGATCTGGTCTGTGCAAAATTAATCAAATGCTCACAGCCCCAGTTACAGTCAGGGAAGTGAAAAGGATCATCACTAAAATGCAAACCAAAAGTCATCTGGCTTTGATAATATCTCCACTAAGGTACTTAAACATTGTCATAATGCTATTTGTGTAATACTTTGCCATATATTTAATGAATCCCTTCGACAAGGTATTGTCTCTGATACAATGAAGTATGTCGATGCGAAACCACTGTTCAAGAAGGGGGAAGAAACTGATGCTTCTAACTACCGGCCTATATCCCTTTTAACATGCTTCTCCAAAGTTCTTGAGAGACTGATGTATAGGAGAACTGTAGAACACCTGAATTTCCACAAGGCTCTTAGTCAATGCCAATTTGGTTTCCAATCAGGCCTGTCAACTGATGATGCCATATTCTCCTTTACTAATAATGTTCTAGGATCACTGAACAATAAATTGGCTTCAGTTGGTATTTTTTGCGACTTAAAGCCTTTGACTGTGTGAGCCATGAAGTCCTCCTTTCAAAAGCAGCCTATTATGGTTTAACTGACACAGTGGGAATGTGGCTCAGATCATACCTGACAGACAGAAAGCAGAGGGTATTGCTGAATCATGAAGATGGTTCAATAGCTTCATCTGGCTGGGGAACAATTAGTGTAGGTGTGCCACAAGGTTCAGTGCTTGGCCCTTTGCTCTTTCTTATTTTTATTAATGACCTTCCTCATTGTTCTAAGGCTACCATCAAATTTACTCTTTTCACAGATGATACATCCCTTGTAATTGAAAAAAACAACTGTAAATGATATTGCATCATCTGCCAACTTGGTGTTCCATGACTTCCATAAGTGGTTTAGATACAATGACCTAACTGTAAATCTAAAAAAAAAATCCAGTTCATACATTTCCACGGGTCTCACAAAGTTCAGGTTGACATAAGCCTAAACTGTAATGATCAAGATATACATCAAGTTCATTCAACAAAAATTTTACACCTCCAGATTGACAATAAATTAAATTGGTCTTGCCAAATTTTGGACTTGAGAAAAAGACTTAGTTCAGCAACTTATGCTCTACGTATTATAGCAACAACCGCTAATAGTGGTGCTGTTAAGGCTGTTTATTTTGGCTATTTCCATTCATTGTTATCCTATGGCTTAATATTCTGTGGTAACCAACCAATGGCAAATAAAGTATTTGTAACTCAGAAAAGAGGAATTTGAATTATAAGTGGAGTTAGCAGGAATAATTCGTGCAGAAATCTTTTTAAAACACACAAAACATTAAGAATGACCTCACAATATATCTTATCCCTTATGTGCTTTTCGGCTAAGAACCTACACATGTACAAAACCAATACTTCTTATCATGACTATGACACAAGAACAAAACATGACTTTCATGTTCACAGAAAAAACTTGAGTCTGATCCAAAAGGGAGTATACTACTCAAGCATAAAGGTGTTTAATGTACTCTCATCTGACATAAAAAATCTTACCAGTGAAAGGCCAAAATTTAATAGTAAATTGAAGGAATATCTTCTGGAAAAAGTGTTTTACTCTCTTAATCAATTCTTCAATGTAACATTGTAACTTAGATGTAATACTTTACTTGTAATATTTGCTATTGCCACTTTGTAACTTAATACATCTGACACCAGTATGGAAATCCATGTTCAGGCAATTGGCACTATCAAATTGGAAAATTGTAATTTATTATTTTATCGTTTTATACCTCTCATTTATCATAGAAAATGCTTAAGCCTGTAACTATTAACATACTTTGTTTTATGTACACCAATTGCAATTTACATTTGTTAGCATATGCAAGTAGGCTACTGTGTTAATTTATATTGTAACTCGTTCCATATCCATGCAATTCTTTTGTATGCCAGATCTACAGAACACGAATAAATAAATAAATAAGCAAAACATATAGATGAAAATTTTTTAGTTACGGGAAATGGCTTCCAAAGATTTTTAATACATTCCTGCCCCATATGATGGATTATTAGCATCCTCTTCTTTTTCCAGTGTTAGTTTCCTTTTCACTGGTCTTTTCTTCCCTTTTGCTGCATGTTGTAGGCTTTTGTTTCTTCTTCCTGCACCTCTTAGTCTTTCTTCATTAATTAGGCACATTGTAAAAATGGTGTTGTGTCCTGGTTGGAAATATAAACGTTTCAGCACATCACATTTGATAATGTTTCCTTCACTGTATGTTGCCACTGCATCATACATTCCAAAATGTAATGTTTTTATCTGTACAAACACTCTTTTGGGAATCCTAATCCAAATTAAATTATTTACACTTTCATTTGGATTTTGTAACACTTTTCCAATAAACTTGGCTGTGATAAATCTCTGAATATGGCCTTAATTACATCAATTACAGCATTTGGCAAACTGTTTTTATGGGCATGTTCCTTTCCTGATTGGTACTTACACCATGAGTCATCACCTGTGGGGCACAATGCATGTTGTGGGTGCTCATTTGTTGATGCAGTATGAAAAAATAATGCCCGTACTGCTCTCCTCATATGCTCAATGCTTCTTGTATTTTGCCTAATTGCGCACCCATAATACCTCTGCAATTTATAAATTGCTTCACCTGTCAGTCTTCCTGTTCCTCCAAGGATCTTACCATCACTAAGCTTCTGGGAGCCTAACATCTGCTTTAGTTTGCGCAAGCAAGCCCCCATGCACTTCTGCACTCCTGTTTTTTAATGTGAATTTCATTGCCATAAGGTTTGAGTTCCTCTACAGCTTTATATCCCTTAGAATCACCATCTCCTAGATAGTTAGTGTATTGTACATTATACCACTCCTATGAGCTGGAAAAAATTGCTTTCACTCCCTCTACTTCCATCGCCACTTTTGCTATGTTCGTCCTTGGTATTGCCCTTACATTTACAATGTTTTGAGAGAATAGCAACATCAATTACTTTGCAACTGTCTCCACAGGTAGCTGTCACAACTCCATTTAGAGATTTATAACTTCTTCATTGCCATGATCCATCTAAAGCAACAGTTGAATCTCTACAATTCCCATTATCTGTCACAGCTTCTTCAACTGCTTTCTTCATTGTTGCTTCAGCAATATCTTCAGCAGAAGATCCTGCCAATTCATTATAAAATCCAAACTTGGTTGGTGGTTTTGGCAAGTTCATAATTTCACATAACATTGTCCCTGCAGCACTGCCTTTGCCAACGCAACGCAAGCCATAGACTAGCCTAATATTTATATCATACATCTTCTTTCCACTATTACCACTACAAGGAATACTGTTAGAATTAGAAAACGAAACTTCTGCAGCACATTTGTTACACTTCAATAACATTTTACATGCCAAACCAATGTGTGAAGTTATTTTCAATTCCAGTCCTCATTTTTTGCAAACTTGGCATAATACGTTATGTTTCAAAATACACTCCTGGAAATTGAAATAAGAACACCGTGAATTCATTGTCCCAGGAAGGGGAAACTTTATTGACACATTCCTGGGGTCAGATACATCACATGATCACACTGACAGAACCACAGGCACATAGACACAGGCAACAGAGCATGCACAATGTCGGCACTAGTACAGTGTATATCCACCTTTCGCAGCAATGCAGGCTGCTATTCTCCCATGGAGACGATCGTAGAGATGCTGGATGTAGTCCTGTGGAACGGCTTGCCATGCCATTTCCACCTGGTGCCTCAGTTGGACCAGCGTTCGTGCTGGACAGGCAGACCGCGTGAGACGACGCTTCATCCAGTCCCAAACATGCTCAATGGGGGACAGATCCGGAGATCTTGCTGGCCAGGGTAGTTGACTTACACCTTCTAGAGCACGTTGGGTGGCACGGGATACATGCGGACATGCATTGTCCTATTGGAACAGCAAGTTCCCTTGCCGGTCTAGGAATGGTAGAATGATGGGTTCGATGACGGTTTGGATGTACCGTGCACTATTCAGTGTCCCCTCGACGATCACCAGTGGTGTACGGCCAGTGTAGGAGATCGCTCCCCACACCATGATGCCGGGTGTTGGCCCTGTGTGCCTCGGTCGTATGCAGTCCTGATTGTGGCGCTCACCTGCACGGTGCCAAACACGCATACGACCATCATTGGCACCAAGGCAGAAGCGACTCTCATCGCTGAAGACGACACGTCTCCATTCGTCCCTCCATTCACACCTGTCGCGACACCACTGGAGGCGGGCTGCACGATGTTGGGGCGTGAGCGGAAGACAGCCTAACGGTGTGCGGGACCGTAGCCCAGCTTCATGGAGACGGTTGCGAATGGTCCTCGCCGATACCCCAGGAGCAACAGTGTCCCTAATTTGCTGAGAAGTGGCGGTGCGGTCCCCTACGGCACTGCGTAGGATCCTACGGTCTTGGCGTGCATCCGTGCGTCGCTGCGGTCCGGTCCCAGGTCGACGGGCACGTGCACCTTCCGCCGACCACTGGCGACAACATCGATGTACTGTGGAGACCTCACGCCCCACGTGTTGAGCAATTCGGCGGTATGTCCACCCGGCCTCCCGCATGCCCACTATACGCCCTCGCTCAAAGTCCGTCAACTGCACATACGGTTCACGTCCACGCTGTCGCGGCATGCTACCAGTGTTAAAGACTGCGATGGAGCTCCGTATGCCACGGCAAACTGGCTGACACTGACGGCGGCGGTGCACAAATGCTGCGCAGCTAGCGCCATTCGACGGCCAACACCGCGGTTCCTGGTGTGTCCGCTGTGCCGTGCGTGTGATCATTGCTCGTACAGCCCTCTCGCAGTGTCCGGAGCAAGTATGGTGGGTCTGACACACCGGTGTCAATGTGTTCTGTTTTCCATTTCCAGGAGTGTATTAGAGAGCACGGAAATTTAAATTATTTCATTTAGATCATTACTGTCACTTTCATTGTTTTCAAATTTTTCTTTGCTGTCACAGAGTTTCTTGCTGGAAGAAGTTCTATCACATTCATTTGGAGTAGTCAGTGAAGCAGTCTGAGCAGCATCACCCTTCGAAACAACAAAAGATTTCTTCTTCCACTCATTGTGCCTTTTCTTAAACACCAGATTGCTGAAATGGGGCATATTGATATCCACAAACCAAATACATAAAACAGGTATAAGCAAAATTCGTCAAATACGCAAAATTGAACAGCTAAACAACACAAAGCAAACTCCACAAGTCAACACACATGGTACAGCATTTATGTTTACTGATATGAACAGTTACTTGTCACAGACATAAAGCCATACAACATTGGAAAACAAAACACTAATTCTGCAAAGATACCCTGTCTGCAGCGCCAAGTCGCTACAACCGTTTATGCGACAAGGAAGATCAAAGAGTGTCTTAGATTGGCGAAGGAGAAAAGAGACCCATTTGCAATATTGGGAATATACCATATACCATTCACATGCGGAAAGGTTTATGTCAGAATGACTGGATGATCAATTAACACCAGGATCAAAGAGCATAAGCGACATTGCAGGTTGGGGCAGGTGGAGAAATCGGCCTTGGCAGAGCACGCACTGAATGAGACTGACCATGTAATAAAATTTGCCGACACGGAAGTTCTGGCTGTAGAAAAGCACTATCACACACGCTTGTTCAGAGAAGCTGTAGAAATACAAAAACACGCAAACAGTTTCAACAAGAAAGAGGAAAGCCTGAAGGTAAACAGATCCTGGCTTCCCGTACTGCAGTGAACGACTGTCGCAGGTAGCAAGAGGAGAACCGCACCGGAAATGACCGCGGAGAAGCCCTCCGACGTTGGTGCGCCAGGTCCATATAGTCTGCAGCCGCGAGCTCGGCTCCAGTTCACCACTGGGAATGGAGGGTGAAGCTCTGCCAATGCCAGCCACTCGTGCTGGTGAAATGTCAGAAAAATCATTAGATGAACGTCGGCCAAAGAACCCGAGACAGAAGCCAATAGGCAGTTTGTCAACAAGTGGCCACAAAAGCCTTAACAACTACATATTTATAAGTTATTTATATCTATGTTTATGCGTTTTTATCCTCCACCATGGATTCTTGCTCTTTCCATGAGCACCAATATAGAAAAGTTTATTTATCCTTAACCAGAACCCACTCCCACATAGTGTTCCTGCCTTGTTGCCTGGCTAATGGAATCCCCTCAAATGGCCTTACCCCCAAATTACTCATCTCTGGCTGATAGCCATCCTTCCACAATGACTTCCATCTTTTCATATTATGCCAGTCCTCAGCCATCACCAGTCTAGTTCTGCAAAGCCATAAAAATCAGGCCCAAACCTCCTTCGAATACCTTCTCTCCTCCCGTGAAGTACTACTATCCACCAACTCCAAATCTTCCCCGTATCCCTTCATAATTGTCAAACCCTGCCTTGCAGACCTACTAAATTTACTACATCCTCAAAAACTCCCTCTTGCCACCATATAGGATCTAGAACCTAAACAGACCCAAAACACAGCCATGAAGCTTTCCTCCAAAAGCCTTAGTTCCACAGAAGTATCTGTTCTTTCCAAAGCCCGAATGTTTTGCCCCGCTCCAAAATTAAGTCATGCTGGACTTAGGCCTTCTCTCCTTTTCCCAGTCCCTACAGAGGAAACACGTTTTTACCACTAATCTTACCAATCAGACTCAACCCAAAATCAGTATTAAACCTTTCCTGACTCAGTTTACTCCTCCATCCAACTGTGGTCCACACCTCACTGCCCTAAATCACCCCCTATAACTTTCCAGGATATCCTAATCTCCAGCCTTGCCTCACCATCATTCCCCAAATCCCTCAATGTGCAAGGTAAACTTACATCCACAGAAAGAACTGCAATCTGCCACCTAAAAACTGATCCAGACCTTACAATCCTACCTGCTGACAAAAGCTCCATTACTGTGGTTTTGAACCACAATGGTTACCTGATGGAAGAAATCCACCAGCTTTGACATTCATCCACCCACTAACCCTGTCACAGTAACCCCATTCCAGAAATCCAACAGGATCTCCAGTCTCTCCTGAAATCCTTAGGCCCATCCCAGAACCTCTCTCCTAATTCAATCTGTCTCCTCACCTCTATCACTCCACACACTCATACTTCTACATGCTTCGTAAAGTCCACAGTCCCAACTATCCAGACCAGCCCATTGTGACCGTTTGTTACATCACTACTAAGAGACTACTGCTCCTACACCAACATCTTCAGCCTATTAGCTGCAAACTACCCTCCTACATATGACACCAATTATTTCCTCCACTGACTCTCCACAGTACCTGTTCCTATATGTCATCTCCCTTTACTCTAACATCCCAAATGCCCATGACTTTGCTGCTATTGAACACTACCTTTCCCAGTGCCTGGCAGACTCTAAAGCTAGAAATTCTTTCCTGCCCATCATGACCACCTATATCTGGAAATAATGTTGCAAAGCAATATAAGGTGGAATGAGCATGTGAGAACTGTGGTAGGGAGGGCGAATGGTCAACTTCAGTTTACTGGAAGAATTTTAGGAAAGAGTGATTGGTGGAAAGAACATGTGAGAATTGTGGAAGGGAAGGCGAATGGTCAACTTCAGTTTATTGGGAGAATTTTAGGAAAGAATGGTTCACCTGTAATGGAGACCTTGTATGGGATGCTGGTGTGAGATATTCTTGAGTAATGCTAGAGTGTTTGGGATCTGTACCAGGTCGGATTGAAGGAGGATATCGAAGCAATTCATAGGCAGGCTGCTTTCATAGGTGGGCCGCTAGATTTGTTACCAGTAGGTTCAAATAATTTGAGTCCACAGCTCGTGGTCTCACGGTCGCGTTCTCGCTTCCTGAGCTGGGGGTCCCGGGTTCGATTCCCGGCGTGGTTAAGGATTTTCAACTGCCTTGAGATGACTGGGTGTTTGTGTTGTCCTCATCATTTCATCATCATTCATGGAAGTGGCAATATTGGACTGAGTAAAGGTTAGTAATTTGTACAAGCACTCATAACTGCACAGTTGAGTGCCCCACAAACCAAACATCATCATCATCATCATCAAACAATTCGAACAACGCATAAGTGTTACAGGGGTGCTTCGGAAACTGAAATGGGAATCCTTGGAGGGAAGGCGATGTTCTTTTCGAGATACCCTATTGAGAAAAATTAGAAAACTAGCATTTGAAGGTGACTGCGAAGATTCTATTGCTACCAGCATGTGAGAGTGGTTTGAAAAGTTCTCGGAACAGAATAGAAAAAAGTACTTACATCACTGAAACTTTTTTTATTTTTCAATGTTGTCTACTTGTAGATCAATGCTCTTGGTCCAATGATGTTCTAGTGCCTTAATCCCATCTCAAAAATTAATTTCCTCTAAGCCTGCAAAATAGTTGTCAACTCTGGCTATCATTTCTTCATTTGAAGTGAATCTTCATCCACCAAAAAAAATTTTCGGTTTTGGGAAGAGATGTAAGTCTGACAGAGCAACATCAGATGAATAATGTGGGTGTGGCAACAAATCATACCTTAGTTTGTGTAATTTTGCCATGGCGACAGCACATGTGCGCAGGTGCCCATTGTCTTGAAGGAAGATGACTTTTTTCCTAGCTAAACCTGGCCTTTATTCATGTATCTTTTGTTGCAATTTGTCCAGGAGGTTAGCATAGTATTCTCCAGTAATTGTTTGCCCAGTGGAGAGATAATCTACGAACAAAATCACCTTCACATCCCAGAACACTGATGTCATGACCTTTCCCACGGAAGAAATTGTCTTTGCTTTCTTTGTTAACAGAGAATCAGCATGTTTCCACTGCTTTGACTGTTTTTTTTTGTCTCTAGGGTGTAGTAGTGCACCCAAGATTCATGTGTGGTCACAAACCAGTGCAAAAAATCTTGTTCGTTTCTCCTAAAATGGACCAAACATTGTTCCGATATGTCTATTCTCATGTGTTTTTGATCCAGCGTCAAGAGTTGCGGCACCCATCTTGCAGATAATTTTTTTCATTTCTAATTCTTCAGTTAAAATGTGTTGCCAGGTAAAATAAATGCATAAATAAATAAATAAAATAAATATACCCTTTCAGATGACATGTGGCAAGCATGAGCAGTTTCATGCACTTTCAATCAGAGATCCTCCATGACTGTTTTGTGCACTTTTGCAATGATCTCTGGAGTAGTGACACTTCTTGGCCAACCACTGCGCGAATCAACATCTAAACTCTCCCAACCAAATTTAAATTCATTTGTCCACTTGGCAACAGTCGAATATGAAGGTGCAGAGTCCCCCAGGGTAATCTTGAAATTCGCATGAATGTCCTTTGCTTTCGTAACTTTCTTTATAAAGTACTTAATCACTGCTCGAATCTGGATTTTCTCCATCTTCACAAATCACTATGTGGGAATAACAACAGAATCACTTCAGTGTCTCATCTCTCTTCCAAGAGCACTGATGTGTCACATGTTTACAGGCAACAGTCCAATGAATATCATGTGAACAACTCGCTGCACTAACGCTGACCTCTTGTGGTGATTTCAAGAGCTTTTCAAACCACCCTCGTACACTGTGTGTCAAGACCATGAAGATAAGATACAAGATTAGGATAGTCATTTTTCCATCAGTCTGTTTATAAGTAGAACAGGAATGGAAATAACAAGTGGTGCAGTGTACCCTATGCCACGCAACATACGGTGGCTCACAGAGTATCTATGTAGATGTAGACGTAGATGTAAATCCTCACCCACAATTCTTTCACCTTTGAAGGCATCACCTGCAGACAAATCCATGGTGTGGCGATGGGCACCCAAATGGCACCATACTGTGCCAACCTATTCATGGGCCATCTAGAGGAATCCTTCCTAACCAACCAGACTCCCAAACTCCTCACCTGGTTCATACATCTTTTTGACCTGAATCAAGGGTGAGGACACCCTATCCACATTCCTCCAGAACATCTACACCACCTCCTCCATTCACTCACTTGGTCAATCCAGCAAGCCACCTTCCTCAATGTTGATCTCCAGCTCAAAGATGGCTACTTGGGTACCTCTGCCCATATTAAACCTACCAATCTCCAGAAATACCTCCACTTCAACAGCTGCCACCCATTCTATACCAAGAAGTCCGTGAAACACAGTGTAGCCACCCATGGCCATTGCATCTGTAGTGATGAGCAGTCCCTCTTGAAATATACCAAGGGTCTCACTGAGGGCTTCACAGACCAAAATTACCTCTCAAAAATTGTACAGAAACAAATGTCCCATGCCTTATCTCTATAGTCATCCACCACATTCCAAAACCCCACTGTCCAGCCACAAAGGAGCCTTGTGACTCAGGACCACCTATGACTGGAGCAATAGAATCACATTCTCCACCAGGGTTTCAAGTACCTCTCGTCATGCCTGACATGAGAAATATCCTTCCCACTCCTTCCATAGTGATATTCCACTGCCCACTGAACCTACACAATATCCCTGTCCACCCCTAATCCATCCATCATCCCAACCCCTCACCTCATGGTTTGGATGCCTGTAATAGACTTAGATGCAAGACCCATCCCACACACCCTCCCACCACCATCTGCTCCAGTCTGATCACAAACATCACCTATCTCACAAAGGCATGACTACCTGTGAAAGCAATCATGTGAGCTACAAGCTAAGGTGCAACCACTTTGCTGCATACCATGTGGGCATTACAACTAACAAGCTGTCTGTCTGCATGAATTGCCACTGACAAACTGTGGCCAAGAAACAGCTGAATCACCCAGTTGCTTAGTACGTGGCCCAACACAATGTTCTTCACTTCAATGGCTGCTTCAAAGCCTGTGCCATTTGGATGCTTCCTACCAACATCAGCTTTTCAGAATTATGCAGCTGGGAACTTTCCCTGCAATACATCCTATTTTCCTGTAACACCCCTGGCCTCATACCTCTTTAGTTAATGTCCCTCACCCATCTATCCCCTTCCTTGTTCCCACTTCCACACTACACAGCCTTCCACTCCATCAACACACCACGCAGTCATTTTACTGCTTTCCTTTTTTGTTTCTTCTTCCCCCTTCCCCCACCCACTATCTAACTTCCCATCTGCCCCCAGCTGCCCTACCATCTCCCCACCATGTCCCTGTATGCTCTCACAAACAGCACCCCATCCACCACCCCTACCCTACTACCCCTCCCCCTCTCCACACCAGTCCCCTCCATACCACTCAGATTGCTTCTCCCATCATATGCAGATACTCATAGCCTGACTCGGCAGCCAGAGACAGTGGCCATGTTGTGTGTGTGTGTGTGTGTGTGTGTGTGTGTGTGTGTGTGTGTGTGTGTTTTATCTATTTCAGAAGTAGTCCTATTGACCAAAAGCTTTTTTTTTCTCTCTCAACATCTCCACTATAAGGTGAGTAGTAATCTATTATTTTCTTTATATTGTCATTATTCTATCTTGTATTTTCCATTGTTTGCTGTTTCCTTTTGTTTCTTAGGAGAAAGAAAATTCTTTGTTCTTTGCCCATTATCTTGACTCCTTTAGTTCATGGTGTACCAAAATTGTTATAGCACTTACCAGTTTAACTTCTCTTCACAGCTGCAAACTATCCACATTTATGTTTATAGCCATTTTCACTCCTCTTCTCCAAATGACCTATTTGCTCCAGTTTAATCAAAGAGGCTGCTTACTTGGTTTTAGTCCCTGTATGTGTTTAACATAGGAATAAGTGATCTTATGGTTAATGTTTCTAATGTAAATACTGAGACATTCACAGGGAGTATTATACACACTAGACATTCTAAGACCTACACTATATTTCATCAGTGATAACAATTCCCATATCTTCAGAGAAGTCCACAGCATAAGTTTAAACTCCTACATATGGGGTATGTGTTCCGTTTTCTAATTGTCATACCACAGTGTGGAAGATCCCTCTTCTGCTGAGTCAAAATTCATCTTTTGTCTATTGGACCTGAAAACATCTACAGTATGTTTGTTACTATGATTATTTTCTTCATACACATCTCTAATGCTTTAGTGTGGACCAGAGTTGATGCAGTTAGTTAGTTTTGGTACGATTCCTATACACCACTCAATGAGCAGCTGAGCTAAACGTTTACCTCTTGCTTCACTAGCACATTCAGGGAAGGTTACTGTCATTACTTTCATGATCAAAGCTGAATTTAACGTTGGGATGAATATCATTCATTTGGCCCACAAGCTGCTATGATACTGTTTCACTGCAATATTAAATCAGAAAAGCATTTTTAATGTGTTTCATAAGTCCACATGTGTATGGCATTCCTCATGAATGTGGCAGTTTGTGTGCATAATTTTGACACACATATAACAAATCCTAGGATACACTGTGTTCCTCATAAAAGTAGACACCATGCCAGTTCCCACAATCATGTTTTACTTCCTGATGACTTGGTAAGTTATGAGCAATAGAATTTAATTTGAACTGACTGGTAGTATTTTGTTCAGGCATGCAACTATAAGAAACCTAAAGGACGCAATGTAACGTAAGTTGACAACAGGTTTCACAGTTGGAAAAGTATCATTTTTATTGTGATGAAGCTATCTTATTATACTGATCAAAAGATACTCATGATGGCATGTTGTACCAATGGTACTAGTGTTTGCGTAATTTATAACAAACTCCCTGGTTCCCTGCTACATATTTTTTCCATTTTTGTATTAGATAGGGGTTAGTATTCTTACCTCTTTTCTCCTTCCAGTCATCATCCCCATTTCAAGTGGGTTTTAGTATCGTACAGTACTGTTCTCCTAAATATTAAGTCCTATGTGTACTAAATTTGGTTGAAATTTCATACTGATTCTCCCTTTGCTGTTTGGTTTGACAATTTCAGAATTATAATTGAGAAGCACAGAATTTGAGGATATTCTACAGTATTAATTAATGTAGCTAGTTAACAAAATAAAGTAATAGTGTAGACCATCCAAACAAAGCAGCAGTTTAGAAGATCTACAAAATTTGTGCTTTTCGCTTATAGGTGGTTGAGAACATTACCCTAGGAGTGTGAAGCATGTTCTGACTCCAAATTTCTTATTATTGTTTTCTATGGTACAAATATGCATGAATTTTAGACATCAAATTGTAGTATTAATATGAAATCGTTTTTTTGTGTCACCAATAAGAATTTGTAGCATTAATATTGTATTCTTAGGCACAGATACTGTACTGACCACCTCTGTAGCTGAATGCTTAGTGCTGCTGGCTTCAGTGTGGAGAATATGGATTTGATTCCTGGTACCTCCTGGGATTTTTCTTTGGAAGGAAGGTCTGAAATGGGATCCACTCAGTGTTTTGAGGCCAACTGAGAAGCTATCTACTCAATGTTGTGAGGCCAAATGAGGAGCTACTTCAATAAAGAAGCAGTGGCATCATCTGGATTCATCTACTGGCATTAACGGATGGAGGAATTGGAGACATGTTGATCCCATGTCCCATGATCTAGATTGCTTGCATACTGCCTTGAAGGCAGCAGTCAGCCAGTCAGGACAGGCCTAAGGCCTGTGAGCGGCAGTGGTGGTGGTGGAAAATCTAGTACTGTAGTGCAGCTCTATTTTGGTTACAACAAGGTTCACAGCCACCAAGAATTGTTGAATGATAACATTCTATTACCTTGTTCTGCATTGGATGAAGCAAAATCTCAATTTATTTTGTTTCCATTAATATACAGTTCCAACTGAGAAGTCATTTGAAAAGAATGGTCATTCTTGGGCCAGGTATGCCCATTCTGATGGCTTGTACTGATACATAAATATGAAAATGGCTTCACAGCCAAAACTGAACAGTAACACAAACAAAATAAAGGGAAGTTTTTCTTCATTAAATGTAAAGCATTATCATTTTTTAAATTATTTTTTTGGCAGTTTAATGTATTATGTATTCACCATATATTTTCTTGTCAAACTTATACAGTTAACAGACAATATAGCAACTGTTGTACAGAAAATGAGTTTGATTAATGGATACAATCCTTTAACCACTGAAATATCAAAAAGTGACTAGTGCCTTTAGTGATTTTGTGTCCCATTTTAGAGTGAAGGGTCTTATTTGAGGAAATAATACTGCTGGCCAATAAAATTGCAGGGCTATGAAGGAAGCAAGCAACAGACTTCAAATCGGATTAAGTGTATTACATGCTTGGATGTGTAACTGGTTAGCCTTTCAGCATAGTCACACAAAGTAGGTAGGAGTAACTCAGTGTACAATCTGTATATAAGAAAAGTTTCTTCAAAGTTGCGCTTGAAGAAGAAGGAAAAATGTCTACCAATGTGTTTCACATTTCAACAGCAGCAGGATTGTGGCCTAATGAGACTACAGTTTATCATTGTTTAATATTGTTGCTCAATTTGTTGGGGTCCCATGACTGCCATGTGAGTATGGAATGAGTGAGTTCAAGTGGTCCATAATCAAGAACATGCAGGATCTCGGCTGCCCACATGAACAGCTGCTAAGAGGACAGACATATTGTTCAATTGTTCACTTGGCAATGTGGGATCGTACAGCCACTTCACACACCTAGAGTCAAAAAATGTACTTGTTTTCAACAAGACAAGTATCCACATAGACAGTGTGACAACATCTGAAGTACCCCAGGCATGATCAACAAATCAATAATTGTTGTGACCTCCCTCAGTACGGCAGCAGAGAATGACATGCTGTCAGTGATAAGCTCAATGACAACATTGGACTCAGACGTGGCACCATGTTGTCTTTGTCTTTCCAGATGAGTCCCAGTTCTGTGTACACCACTATAAATGGAACGACTGATTCAGTCTTTCCTTCTCATTCTGCCCGGTAAATCTCCCCTGGGTGACTTTTCTGAACTCTGCCCATTTTCCAAGCCAGTTTCCTTCTCTCCTCTTCCATCCCTTTCAGTCTTTCTGTCAGAAGAAGGAGCCACTGCCACCAAAAGCTGGCAAATTTTAAGGCCTTTTGTAGTGTGTGTTCTCCTGCCACCACTTTGTGAGTAGATTTTTATCTATCTAGTTACATTATATTTTCAAACTCTGATTATTTTCGTCAGTTCAGAAGATGTTTGACTGTTGCCATGCCCAGCACATTCTCCAGATACTTTTGACAATGTTGACTGGAATACTCTCTTTCAAATTCTAAAGGTGGCAGGGGTAAAATACAGGGAGCGAAAGGCTATTTACAATTTGTACAGAAACCAGATGGCAGTTACAAGAGTCTGAGGAAGGAACCAATAGTTCCAAAGGCTAAGGCTGTGTCCACATATCCATTTTTATACACTATGTTATCAAAAGTATCTGGACACTTACCATAACCAATCGCAGTCCTCTCATTTGAAGCCTAGTAGGAGGTTTGACCAGAGGCTCAGACAATTCTGTGATGATCTTGGATGTGAAATTCTCAACCTAAACTATGAAGTGGAGAATAAAACTCTGTCCAAACATGCCTTGAAGGCCTAATGTACCAACCGATTGCCTTGTCTGCCTCTACCCACAGGTGTCTTTGGAAGAGGATATGGAGGGGCATGTGGTGGGCACACCGCTCTCCTGGCCTTCGCCAGCTTTTGTGACCAGAGAAGCTATTATCAGTAAAGTAGCTCCTCAGTTTTCCTCACAAGGGCTGAGTGCAGCCTACTTGCCAACAGTGTTTGGCAGACTAGTCGGTCACCAGTCCAAGTGCTAGCCAAACTCGGCAGTGCTTAACTTCGATGATCTGATGGGAATCGATGTTACCACTGTGGTAAGGCAGTTTATGGAGACTAAAGGGATCCATCATAGTAGCTCAGGCATGAACTAGATATGGGAAGGAGCTAGTAGAGTAGCGAAAATCCCTCCACAGTCCTGATAGGATATGTTATGATTGCTGACAGGAAAGAACATCAGAACCATTAATCATAGAGATCGGCATTTGTCATGGCAGATCAAAGAAAAATAGTGTTAGTATAATATTAGTTAAACGCAAAAGCATCCATGGTAAGATCCCAGAACATTCTCACTCATAAATGGTAATAATGTTAACATAATACTAGCGATAGAAAGGTTGGTGAAACCATGTCTTAAGAGCAGAGATAGGCTGAACACCTACAGTAGAGTAATGTTTATACCTGTAAATGTTATGATAATACCTAGTTAAGTTAGTACAGCTTCCAAATGTGAAAGAATTTATGTGAAGATAGGTGTTAAATATAGATCAATAACGGTAACTGATGTTTCTAAACACTCCCTCTTTTAGGAGCAGTAGTGATGGAACATTTGATGGAAAACTTTAGAAAAGACAGTGCATAAATCCCCTGATAATGTTATAATACAAGGTGTGATTTCAACTTAGAGCAACAGACTGGGTGACTCAGAAGATCAAGGAATTGTGTGAAATTTTTCAAAATGTCTTATTGGAAAATTACATTGAGCGGTTAATCAGAATATCAACTCATGAACAAATCTCCTGATAGCAAAAATGTGCAAACATTTTTACTCAGTAAACATAGAACATGGAATTAGTGGCCATAAGGCCTTTATAGAACCACTGAATTTGGCTCTAAATAGGACTGCAAAAAAGCAAGAAGATATTTCAACTTAGTAAGTACAACAAGAAACAGGTTTCAGATTATTTTATTGGTCATCCGTAGAAATATTGGAACACGTGAGGCAATATTGACCTTACGACTTATCTTAGACGAAAGATTAAGGAAAGGCAAACCTACGTTTCTAGCATTTGTAGACTTAGAAAAATCTTTTGACAATGTTGACTGGAACACTCTCTTTCAAATTCTAAAGGTGGCAGGGGTAAAATACGGGGAGCAAAAGGCTATTTACAATTTGTACAGAAACCAGATGGTAGTTATGAGTCGAGGGACATGAAAGGGAAGCAGCAGTTGGGAAGGGAGTGAGATAGGGTTGTTGCCTCTCCCCAATGTTATTCAATCTGTATATTGAGCAAGCAGTAAAGGAAACCAAAGAAAAATTCAGAGTAGGTGTTAAAATCCATGGAGAAGAAATAAAAACTTTGAGGTTCTCCGATGACATTGTAATTCTGTCAGAGACAGCAAAGGACTTGGAAGAGCAGTTGAATGGAATGGACAGTGTCTTGAAAGCAGGATATAAGATGAACATCAACAAAAGCAAAATGAGGATAATGGAATTTAGTCGAATTAAGTCTGGTAATGCTGAAGGAATTAGATTAGGAAATGAGACACTTAAAGTAGTAAAGGAGTTTTGCTATTTGGGGAGCAAAATAACTGATGATGGTCAAAGTAGAGAGGATATAAAATGTAGACTGGCAATGGCAAGAAAAGTGTTTTTGGAGAAAAGAAATTTGTTAACATCGAGTATAGATTTAAGTGTCAGGAAGTCGTTTCTGAAAGTATTTGTATGGAGTGTAGCCATGTATGGAAGTGAAACATGGACGATAACTAATTTGGACAAGAAGAGAATAGAAGCTTTCGAAATGTGGTGCTACAGAAGAATGCTGAAGATTAGATGGGTAGATCACATAACTAATGAGGAGGTATTGAATAGAATTGGGGAGAAGAGGAGTTTGTGGCACAACCTGACAAGAAGAAGGGATCGATTGGTAGGACATGTTCTGAGGCATCAAGGGATCACAAATTTAGCATTGGAGGGCAGTGTGGAGGGTAAAAATCATAGAGGGAGACCAAGAGATGAATACACTAAGCAGATTCAGAAGGACGTAGGTTGCAGTAAGTACTGGGAGATGAAGAAGCTTGCACAGGATAGAGTAGCATGGAGAGCTGCATCAAACCAGTCTCAGAACTGAAGACCACAACAACAACAACAACAACATCATGGAACATTCATCTCTGAGACCGACTAAACTGGGTGTGAAGGATAGAACAGTCATGGTTTGACCTCCACGTTAGACAGCTGCTCCAAAAGTAGTGAAAGCTTTATTGCAGTTTTATACTTAACTAGAGTCTCATGGACAAGCAAAAACAGAATGAAGCCAAAATTAGTGCAAGGAGAGCAAGTAGCATTCAAAGAATTCAAAAGTAAAACTCCATCTACCAGTTTGACAGAAAATTGTAATAAGTTTTGGTCTTACATTAAATATTGAGAAAAAGTTTCAAAATGCCCACTTTTCGAAGTGGTCTCTGCAGGATAATAGATAATAATGATATTTCACTTCTGATATCACACCATTCAGTTTTTTTCTTGTAGCATATGATATAAGTATAGAAATAAATATAGGCACTGGTCCTCTGACAATGCGCATAAGTGAATAATATGAAAATAGCTACAGCTAGTTGATGCAACAGGTACAGTTCATAGAACTCCAAACACTGACACAGTAGACTTAATCTTCAGTTAAGTACCATTAATTGTATGTATTTTTCCTCCATCCTCATGTGACATTTTGACGATATGAGAGGAAGAATTGACAACTAGCCAGCAGATGACACCTCCAGTCATTACATCCTATGCTTTCCAGCAATGCCACAAGAGGTGTGTGTCATGGCTTGTCACATTAGTTGGAGTAAAAGAATAAGGCTCCTGGCACCCATTGCCAGTGTGTCATGTTACCAGCTTACATGTTTAACATTATGCTAGTATCATCATTCATCATTTGTGGCTTGGTCTGGAACAGTTCACATCCCCACCCCCTTTCCCCCCTCCACTGGTTTGTTTTCTTATGGCACTGGACTTGGTAGTAAACAAATACAGTTGGGTTGCCTGTATCTTTGACATTAAAAATTGGTATTGCATTCAGTCATAAAGAATTGATGTATGAGATTTGAAAATGGGGAAAAATTATTATCCTGAATACTTCCATTCATTAATACTTTGCAGAATGAGTTTTTGAGAAACTCTGTTGACATAGATAACATCTGCAAAATAAATAAGTGTCAACAGAAATTGTGTCAGGGGTTAGGCCAACAATGATTTGACAGTAGCTCTTTAAAATATATTCTTATAATAACCGTCACACAAAAAATCTCTACAATGACTCCTGGAGCTTTGGTGCAGGAGTCCCAGATTTAAACGCATGAAGAAGACAATAAAAATTTAGAAAGATGTTCACTAAAGAGAATCATGTACATAAATTTTTAAGATATTAAAATCATGAGAGTCATAGCTAATTTACATCCACATTTCATTAAGTCAAATACGGATTTATCAGTACTACACAGGCAAACTTGTAATTATGAACCAAGAAAATGAAATAATTTTTATGTTGAGATGCATAAAATAAACTTGTATCAGAAGAACATACTATAAGAAATGAAATGATAATTACATGCTTTATTTCAGAACATAAAAGGATTGGTACAGTTCTGTAGATTAAAAAGAGAAGTAAAGAATATATTGACAGTCAATAGTTCCTAAAACACTGACTTACAAACAGCAATAAGCACAGAGCGCTTCTGTCTGTATTAAATAATTAAGTCCTATCTGCAACTGTCAAGTTCTGATTGATTTTCTGTACTTCATACAATTTTGGTCTGGGGCATTTTCAACTGTCTAGATAACTTAGTTAACTGTGTTATCATCAAAATCTGTGATGTAAAATGTTGTGCTAGTCTCTTGTAAGTATTGTATGTAAATCATGTCTACAAGTTCTACAAAGTTTTGTGAACACATCTGCCAAAATTATGTGCATTTTATAATGTCTTGGTTGTTTGAAGACTTTAAGATCTATTCCCTTTGTCCAAATTCAACAAATTGCTGCATCGAATATTGACTTATCCACTCAAGCAGCAAGAAAACTAAAGCAAGATATGATAAAAGCATCTACATTGGTCCTAAGCACAGAATAAAAATGTTATCTACAGCAGCATAGTGGTAATGGTGACAGTGTTAGCGTGTAATAATTATGCATTGTTCTCTCTCTCTCTCTCTCTCTCTCTCTCTCAAAACACACATACACACACATCAATGCACACAAAGAGAGAGAGCACATCCTTCACCATCATTTACAGTGTTTATTTAGATTAAAAAATTTATCTCTGGTATTTGAAAAGACGTAAGAGAAGAAATTTCGGTTTCAGCACCTTACAAAAAGAAAGTTATGAAATAATATAGTACAAATGTGCCAGCATCAATTGTAATATGAATACAAGAAAAAACGTTTTTCAATTCCCTGTGGGGAAACTCCTAAATGGAATACAATGTGTCGATCAACATTAAATTCTTAGATCCACTCTTCAACTCCGAAATAATTTCCGCAATAAATTTAATATTAAGAATTTTTGGTATTATGTTGGAGCATCAGCAGTTGAACTTAAGATGAATAAAATGTATCTGTCAGAATCACATTAACTTTAATTTTACCAGTTTCAGGAGTGTAACAACCTATCACCAAACCAATTTCTTAAATACATTTAATATTGAACACTAGAAAGTTCAGGATGGAATAACAATTGTGAAAACGATAGATTAATACTCACCATACAAAGGAGACACTGAATCACAATAAGGCATAAGGAAAAGATTGTTAAAACACACACACACACACACACACACACACACACACACACACACACACAAACTCCCAAATATGACCACTGTCCCTGGCCACAGTGGCTGGACTGCAGACAGCAACTGTGCATGATGGGAGCAGCAATCTAGTGTCGGTAATGGAGGTAAGGAGGAGGAATGGGACAGGGAGGGATGGAAGGATATGAGTGAGGAAAGGTGTGATGCTGTTCCTGGGAGTGTGCAGGGGCATGGTGGGGAGAGGTTAGGGCTACTTGGGGCATTCATGAGGTTGGGGTGGAGGAGGGAAGCAAGAAGTAGAAAACTAGAGAAGGGGAAAATGACTAGTGGGTTCATTGGCAGAACCGAAGGTTGTGTAGTGCTGGGGTGGGAGCAGAGAAGGGGATAGGAAGGTGGAGGACAATGACAAGCACAAGTTGAGGTCATTGGGGTTATGGGAACATAGGATATATTGCAGTGGGAGTTACCACCTGTGCAATTCCAAAAATCTGGAGTTGTTGGTAAACTCTGGCAAGCTGTAGAACATACATATACTGAAACATGCTTGATAAAGGAGAAATAATGACATACATCAATTAAATAGCTTTGTGAGTGACATTTCAGTGAGTTGAGTGCTAGGGGCTAAACACTAGCCAATCATAGTTCTTTTTTAGGCATTACAATGTTTAGTAGATACATTAAGAGCCTTGTAAAGCTAATGGTATTCACCACCACTGCAATCTACCACATATACAATTTTTAGAATGTGTTTGGATAGATAAAAAAATCCATTCACCAAGCGGCGGCAGGAGAACACATACGCAAAAAGATTTAACTTATGCAAGCTTTCAGAGCCAGTGGCTTCCTCTTTTGGCAGAAGAGTTGGAGGGGAAGGAAGAGGGATGAAGGAAAAGGACTGAAGAGGTTTAGGAAATGGGGTAAAGGTCGGAAGGGAAGAGTCACCCAGAACCACAGGTCAGGGGAGACTTATCAGTTTGGATGAAAAGGAAAGACTGATTGTTGGGGGCTGCACCAGAGGATATTTGAAAACCTGAGGTCTTGGCATGATCACCTGATTTCACTCCCTGTGATTTCTGATTGTGAGGCTACCTAAAGGATAGGGTTTACCAGAGAAACATTCACACATGTGCTGATCTGAAGCACCTCATCAAGAGAGGTAGCCAGCATATTTATGGACAAGCTTTGTTCGGCTGTTCAAAATGCAATCCTACACTTTCAAGCTCAACATCGATGAGTGCCATATTGAGCCTTTTTCGTATCAGTAATGGTACCAGGATGTAATGGCATGATGTACCATAGCAGCACATTAAAAGTATTTCAACTGAATTGATACTGCATTAGTTCTCTTCCCCATGACCTTGACGTTAATGCTACCAAGTTTGGTACTCATATGATAATTAGTTTCCATGTTATAAAGTATTAAATATGGAAAGTTTAATTATAATGGAAACAGTACATCAGTTATTGCACTACTTTAGGTCCCCCCCCCCCCCCAGCACTAGATGTTTTAAGAATTTGATCTGATTTTTAAGTGCTTCTGTAGTTCTCAAAATTTCGGTACATGATGTTTGTGTATGTTATTCTGCCTCTCTCCCCTATAATTAGCATTTTCAGAGATTACTACTAAATCATCATGCACAAGTTAGAGTGAAAAGTTAAGTGCATTGTATGTAACAGAGGTGGAAGGGGGGGGGGGGGGGGGGGGGGAGGGACAGCAAAAAATAGACAGGCCAGAAAATGAGGAATGCAGAAAACTAAAACTGACTGAAGAAAGGAGTAGTGAATAAATGCTGAGACAGAAGGAAGTAACATAATTAAGGCCAGGTGGGTGATGACAACCAAGGACATAAAGTAGCATGAGTTCCCACCTGCAGAGTTCTGAGAAATGAGTCTGGGGGAAGAATCCAAATGGCACATGTGGAGAAACATGCCTCCAGGTTATGACTGTCATGTTGTAGAGCATGATCTCCCTTCAATAGTATATATTTTGCCAGTTACAGAGCTGGTGTAAGTGGTGGTTACATAGGGCAAGTCTTGCAGTGGGGATGGTCAAGGGTAGGAGCCATTGGATAGGGAGATGGGTGCAGAGGGAGCATAGGGTCTGACAAGGATACTGCGGATATTAGGAGGGTGACGAAAAGCTATTCTAGGTCTGGTGGGCAAAAACTGACAGAATGGATCTCATTGAACTTCAAATCCTAAAACAACTTTGGAGCACATCACTTGTCACTCACTATTATCCTGGTCTTGAAAGTATTAATCAGCTACTTTCACAAGGCCATGACTTCCTAAAGTCATGACCTGAAATAAGGTCTATTCTGTCTGAATTTTGCCCACCACACCTAGAATAGCTTTACATCACCCTCCAAATCTCCACAATATCCTTGTCAGACCCTTTGCTCCATTTGCACCCTATGGATTCTACTCCTGTGACTGTTCTTGGTGCAAGACTTGCCCTATGCACCTCCTACCACCATCCATAACAGCCCTGTAATTGGCAAAACATATACTATGAAAGGGAGAGCCACCTGTGAAATGACATGTCATATACCTGCCATTATGTAAACACTCTTCGGTCTTTTACATTGGCATGACTACCACCCAGTTATCAGTAAGGATGAGTAGGTATAGGCAAAGGGTATATAGTGGCAGCAAACAATATGCTGTTGCAGAGCATGCTGTACAACATGACTGTCATGACCTCAGTGACTGTTTCACCACACGTGCCATCTGGATTCTTCCCCCAGACACCAGTTTCTCAGAACTCTGCAGGTGGGTATTAGCACTACAACGTGTCCTTGATTCTTTCCACACGCACCTGGCCTTAATTTACATTAATTCCTTCTGTCTCACCTTTTTTCACAGTAATTACTCCTTCCTTCACTCAATTTTAGTTTTCTACATCTTTCATTACCTGGCCTGCCCATTTTTTGCCATCCCCCTCCCAGCTCTATTATGTATAATGCACTTAGCTTTTCACTCTTACTAACTTAAGCACAATGTTTTAGTAGTAATCTCTGTCTTGCATATTACCCTGCCTTCCACATGTAAGTTCTCAGGTTTTCAAATCTCATTTGGTGCAGTCGCCAACAATCTGTCTTTCCTTCTCATCCCATATGGTAAGTCTCCCCTGACCCGGGCTTCTGGGTGACTTTTTCGAACTGTACACCTTTTCCTAAACCTGTCCAGTCCTTTTCCTTCACCCCTCTTTTTTCCCCTTCAACGCTTTTGCTGAAAGAAGGAACCACTGACTCTGAATGCTGGCATAAGGTAAACCTTTCTGTGTATGTACCCTCCTGCCACCACTTGATGAATAGATTTTTTTTATCCAATTACATTATACTATCAAAAATTAATTAATTTCATTGTTGCAGATATACAACTTTTGCTATTCAAGCTATATTGATAAAATGCTTTAATGAGTACATATATTGTGAGAAAAAACATCCAAATACCAAGATACGAGACTGGAATAGAAGGGAGAACCGATAGAGGTACTCAAGGTTCCCTCCGCCACACGCAGTCAGGTGGCTCGCAGAGTATGGATGTAGATGTAGATGTAGATTTTAATGAGTTACTTTTAGATGATTGTAGGGCTAATCCCAGACACCAATTTTGGTGACACTTTAATTTGCAAATGTTGTGAATGTAAACTGAGTTTCACAAAAACTCATCCCACAAAATATTAATGAACGAAAGCATTCAGGACAAAAATGTTCATATTTTCAAATATCCAATATCAATTCTTTTTTACTGAAAGCAGCACCAATTTTTTTAATGTCAAACATGCAGACATCGTAGCACCAAGTCCAACATCATAAGACGACAAACCAGAGACCAAATACAGCCGTTATGTAAACTGTTCCAGGTCAAGTGACAAGTGATCCATGGCATTAGCACTATGTTAAACATGTAAGCTGGTAACATCACACACCGGTAATGGCTGCCAGTGCCTTATTCTTCATTCCAACTAATGTGATACCACATGAGACTAACCTCTTGTGGCATTGCTGCAAAACACAGTAAGTACTGAGTGGAGGTGTCGTCTGCTGGCTGGTTGTCAATTCTTCCTCTCATATCCTCAAAGTGTCACATGAGGATGCAATAAAAATACACACTACTAATGGTACTGAATTAAAGTACTTAATTAAGTCTACAGTGTTGGTGATTGGAATTCTAAGAACTATCTGTTGCATCTTGTCATAACTTATTTTCATATAATTGACTTGCACACCCTGCCAGCAAGAGGATTATTGTCTATTTTGTTCCTGTATAAATATCATCTACTAAAAGAAAAAAAACTGAATTATGTGATACTGGATGTAGAATATCATTATTGTTTGTTGTCCTGTAGAGACATATTAAAAAAATAGATAGTTGGAGAATGCCTTCACAATATACATGCTCATTAATGTACTTTGTCATGATCAATATTTCTCCTTTCTCAAAAATTGTGGAAAGCATGAATATAATGCAAGGATCAAAAACAGTCTCAGCAAATACTTCAAGTTAGATACATGGGTACACATGTATTCAACAAGTGGCTAGAACACATTAAATGTATTGTAGATAATGTGATAGTGTTTAAGTCATAATTAACAAACTTTCTGTTGGGGAACACCTTCTACTCCATTGAATAGTGTGTTCACAGAAACTCTAAATCAAACAGTGGAAAGTGCAGGATGGAATAACAACAGTACTATGAAAAAGGTAGATTGCTACTCACCATATAAATGAGATGTTGAGTTGCAGACAAGCACAAAGAAAAGAATGATAGAGATTTTAGCATTCAACCTAAAGGCCATCTCCTGACTCAGAAAACACACAGACATTCACACAAGCACAACTCTCACACACATGGCCACTGTCTCTGGCTACTGTGGGCAGAAAATGCAATGTTTTAATTTATAATTAAGAATCAGTGCTGTAAGAAGGTAATGGAAAGTCATTTCATTGCACTGCACTCAAATTACGTAAAATATACCTCTTTGACTTCTTTCAACATCCCAGAGACCACTGTCTGTGGGATCCATGGAATATGATTACAGTAACATAAACATCAATGAAGGACCTGTAACATGTTATTTCAGGACCAGATCTGTTGCCTCTTTTCCATGCAAATTGGTGTTCTCTAGCATGGACGTGATGGTTCAGTCTTTCTCTAATGCTCCTAAATGGATTGTGGCTGGAGTCTACATGGCTGGCTTACAAGCTTGCGATTCTCCATGGTAGCCAGTATTTTCCAACACAATTGCAGAGATAGCTGTAAAAAGTCCTGTCAAGGTGCAGCACATTTTTGATGCGCCACTAGTGGGAGCAAGAAATGGCCAATGAAAATCACAACATTCTGCTTCTGATTCTGAATGGCTGGATGAGTTAAATTTTAAATAATTTAGTGGACGGGTTGAGAGGTCAAAAATCAAGGAGCCAGCTGGCAGTCCTTGTAGGAGTATGTGGTTATATATGCTCTCTGGGATGGAGGTATTGTTCTAAAGTGTTTCGGAAATCAGGATTTGGTGATTCTGAGTACTAACTCAATATTTTTCCAGTACAGAAAGTTTGCAGGAACTGGAAGTGTATACCTATAACTAGTGTGAAATTTTGCTTAGACACTTTCCAGTTGCCTTTAAGTGAGCGTGCACATGCTCAGTGAGCAGAGCTGGTATCTTGTACCTTGGAGCCAGTAGCTAGATGAATGGTGGTGTTTTAGTGAATAAGGTGGACTTGGCCAGGTTTAATACAAGGCAATAAATTCCATTTGCTTGCATGCAAATTTGAGTATTGTGTTTTCATGAGACGTTTGCCTTTACTGATACTGAATTGTGTTTTTGTTTTGTTGTGTGGAGATTATTGGTGGGATGCAGTTGGGGCCAGTTTGGAGGTGGTGTATGAACTATTAGCAGTGAAAATATTTCATTCTAGTGGTTTATCTTGGAATTTTTCTGCTTCCAGGAAAAGCCCAAGATTGACTTTGGAGTTGCAGAAGTCTCATGGGTCAAAGAAAGATTGGCTTCCCTTATTTAGACTGATTTTACATGCATAGCATTGTAGAGAATTAATTCAGGTCTACCAATAAATACTGTGAATTAAATGTGTGGAGCAGAACACTGCGTAATTTGTCTTGCCTGCTACATGTCACCTGTAGTACGTGGATTCAGACCACAACTGCAAGTGTGACTCCACATGATGCTACAGAATCTCTGAGGTATGGAAGACATGGAATGTTTCAGACACGATATGTAACTGTATATGTTACACCATTCCTGTGTGCTTCACTCACTGTTTCTATGTAATGGGCATGGAACCGTTATTTAGGTGGAAGGCACAGCAGTCTATGGATAATGTCGTTGACTTCTGATATAAGGGGTCACCCTCATACACCCAATGATCATGTCAAATGAAGATGAAGAGCAGATGGAGGTTCAGGGAACCTTCTACCCCTTTGGTGGGCTTTGAAGGCTTACGAATTCGCAATGATAAATGGCATGAGGATGCAGAAGACAATGAAAACCACTACAGTAAAGACACATAATGTGTGTCTGCAGGACATGTGGCCTGTGTTTGAAAAGGTGTCGTGATGATCTCTCCATTGGCAAAAAATTCTGAATTATTAGCCTGCTAAGATCTTCAGTTTGGGACAGCCAAGGAGGAGGTAGCCACAAGAAAGAAATTGGGAAACCAGTGAAAGGATCATATACTACAAGTCAGAGTGTGGAATGTCAGAAGTTTGCATGAGGTAGAGGAATAAGAAAATCTGAGTATGAGTATGCTAGTGCAAAGGTCGAATCTTGAAGTATAATGGTTCAGTCAGAGTGCTGGAGTGTCAGAAGTATGCATGTGGTAGACAAGCTACGAAATCTGAATATTGTAAAACAACAGCCAAATTTAGAAGTATAATGGTTCACTGAAATGCAATGGAAAGAAGTTAATGATATTTGGATAGGTGAATGTAGGATAATATCAGGAGCATCAGAAAATGGCAGAATAAGAGTAGGATATGTTAAGAATAGAAAGGTAGGGCAGAGTGAGCTTCTGTGAGCAGTTCAATGATATGATTTTTTTTCATAAGAAGCCAATGAATGGCAACTATACTTCACAGAGATACATACTAATATTGCAGTCAGAAGATGATGAAACAGGGGGAACTGGACGGGGAACCTCAGTATAGAAAGGGAGATGAAAAATCTAGTGATGTGGGAGAATGGTACACCATAGTAGGGGAAGGAATAGAAGGTGGAGTTATGAGAGAATACAGATTTGGCTATAGGAATCAAAGATGGGAGAGATTCCTTGAGTTCTGCAATAAATTTCAGCTGGTAGTAACAAATACCCTGTCAAAAAAAATCCAAGAGAAAAAAATATACTTGGTAAAGGCCGAGAGCCACAGGAAGATACCAGCTGGATTACATCATTGAGAGATACATACTCTGAAGCAGACATAAATTCAGATCATTGTTCAATAATGATGAAGAGTACACTAGAGATAAGAAGAATAATCAGAAAGAATCAGCCTACAAAAAGAAGGATAATTAATTAGTGATGACTGATGATATGTGTTCAAAGTTCTCTGTGGCGGTAGGTGTTGCACTACTGCCACAGTTCAGTTGAAGAGTCATGAACATCCCTGAAATGGTATTCATAGAAGCCAGACAGACATTATACTTATAGGAAAAGGCAGTTGTGAAAAAGTGTGGATATGAGGGGGACATACTTCAGTTGAGCAATGAAAGGATAAATTACAAAAATGTTCAGGGAAAGAAAGGAATACAGGAGTATGAAACAGTACATTGAGGGCTTCTACAAGGGATGGGAACTGTCTGCTAACATGATGGAAGAAGAAATGAGGGTTGATTTATACAGCACATGATATTCAGTATTAGCTTCACAGTTTTACACAGCACTGGAAAACTTGCAGTCAAACGAGATAGATAACATTCCGCATTTCTAAGATCATTGGGGGAAGTTACAACCAAATGATTAGTAGACACTATGAAATTAGAAATTTACATTGGAGTTTCAGAAGAATTTCACCCACCCAATCCTAAAAACAGTAAAGACAGGATTATCACATAGTCATCTTAATAACTCATGCACCCAAATTACTGACCATAATAATATACAGAAGAATGATAAACAACACTGAGGATCTGTCACATGATGATCAGTCTGGTCTTAGAAATGGTAAAAGAACCAGAGGGGCAGTTCTGACATTACACTTGATAAGCACAGCAAGAGTTCTGAAAAATGAAGATACTTTCATTTGATTTAGTGACCTATAAAAAGCATTCATCATTGTAGAAATGTGGAAGGTGTGTGATGTGCTCAGAAAAACAGGCATGTGCTATAGGGAAAAATGAGTAAGACACAAGAAGTAAAGGTACGAATAAAAGGAATACGAATGCAATACTAAGAGAGACATGTTCAGATTGAAAAGTCCATAAAGCAGGGTTAAAGTCTCACCCCTAACCTATTCAACCTGCCTATCAAAGAGGCAATGAAGGAAATTTCAAAAAAGTTTCAGAAGTGTAAATAAAATCTGTTGAAGAAGTTGCCATCTTCTGTGAAAATAAGGAAAATGTACATGACCAGTTGAATGGAGTGAATAATATACTGAGCACAAGATGTGGATTAAGAGTAATCCAGAGAAAGACAACAGTACTAAAGAACAGCAGAAATTAGGTTGACAACAAACTTAACATCATATGGCAGACAAAAAGAAGGAAATGTACTACTTTAGAAACAAAATAATTCATGACATATGAAGCAAAGAGGACATAAGTAACAGACTAGTATGTACCAATAGATAATTCTTACCAAAAGTAGTTTATTAGCTTAGAACATGGGATTTAATTTGAGAAATAAATATCTGAATATAAACATGTGGAACACAACTATCTCAAAGTGAATTAGAGACTGTGGGAAAACCCGAAAAGAAGAGAATCAAAGCTGCCGATAGCTGATAGTAGAGAAGATTGTTAAAAATTAAATGAACTCATCAATGAAGTTCTCTGCTGAATCGAGGGAATGCATACATGAAATGAAAACACTAACTAGATGAAGAAACAGGATAACAATTGATTAAGACGTAGGGGAACGACATACGTGATACTAGGGAGAGCCATAGAGGAAAATAGAGGTGAATATAGAGACTGGTCTATATGCCAGGAGGACTTTAGATGTGTTTCTCTAAGATGAAAGGATTTATATAAAAGAATAAATCATGATGGCCCACATCAAACCAATAAGAAACCATAAAAAAAGAGAATGCATATTCAATCATTTCACAATATTTAATGTGTGTGAGGTCAGGGCCAGTTAGAGAAAATTTTTGTCACTAAGCGAATTTTCTTTTGGAGTCCCCTTCCCTTTTTTCCCTTGTATACTTTGAACCATGTCTGTTTTTGCTGCTAATTGTGACATGTAATGTATACACACCTAAAGCTTGGGAGACCCTGGCATCGCTCTCAGCCTGGCACCCCAGATGGTTGCTCCTAATTGTGATACATCCTGTACTGAAATCACAGTTGTGGCACCTGTAATGTCCCCCTCAGTTTGGCACTCCAAGTGATGGGTTGTGTTGCTTTGGCCTTAAACTGGCCCTGTGTGTGGTGCACCCAGTCAGTTAGTTGAAAGATGACATGGTTGCTATAACAGATGTATTTGATGGTTGAAATGCCAGTAACAGGACTGCAATATGAAGTCACTGGTCCCATGTTTGGTACACTCGAAGGGACACGACCTGAGACAGTGGGTTGGGTAGATGGTAGCTATTCATGTCTTACCAACTTCCAGTTCTACTAACTTATTGTATCGCAAACAGTTTGAACTCTTTAATCTACTATAAAAAATGTGATCCCTTTACACTAGTGACTTCAGGATACTCACATGAAAGACAAAGTCTCCCCCACCTCCTGTACAAAGTCTGGTATCAACCCTGTGGTGTTAACACACTGCTGTATGTAAACCAAACTGGCTATCTGTCTTCCATTATAATGTAATTTTAACAGTGCCATGTACAATTTCAGTTTTATTTAATGATGTATTTTTATTCTCAAGGGTTTCCAAACTTTTGATCCTTTGTACCCATCTAAACCCTTTTCAGTATCAAGTAAAATAGCATAACCTTTTTTCTCTCAGTATTTCTTCTTGATGACCCTTCCGTCCGTGTGAAATACTCCATAGTATTCTTTTTCTAAAATCACACTTTTCTTCTTCAAGCTGTGGTTCAGTGTAGGGTATGAATCTCTCTTCTGTCATTCTTTCAATTATTTTAATCAGTAATCTAGGAGCACAAGACCTCAATAGTTACTGATTGTTTATTTACACCTCTGTATAAGTAATGGGACAATGGCATCTTAGGTTCATACATAAGGAACTTTATTCCCCTTTTACCTAATGTCTATTTCATGGCCCTTGCCCATGTTCTACAAGGTGTCACATAGACTTCTGTGTAGTAGTCCAATATTCAAAGTTAAATTCTGTATTCTGATACTGAAGTTCTTAACTTCTTAACAAGTTTTCTAGAGATATAATTCTAGAACTGAAGTCAAAAAAGTAAATTCAGGATTAAAGAAGAACACTTTACCCAGTTGTTTAAATTATATGAATCAAAAGGAAAATTCACTTCAGAAAACTGTAAAATTAAAATGGCATAGAATTATTGTCCATACTTACTTTCAGGAAGCAAAATTCTAAGTATTGGCATTTGACAGGTGTAACAGCCTGAAAAACAATATCTATAGATGTTGGGTTCCTCTCAGCCTGTGGTTTGACTGACTTGCCCTTCTTGTCCAAACTTCCCCAACATGTGCCTGTTTTCTTCCTGAGGACAGAATTAAGAGTTCCAAAAACTAGGTATTGCTTTTTCTGCTGTTAAATATACCTATTGGAAGTACTTGATTTTTGCCATCTGAAGATAAGTGATGGTCACCCATTCTGTCTCCTTTTGTTTTTAAATAATCTGTTTATTTTGATTCAGAAACTAAAAGTGCCCATTAGTACTGTAAGAGAGGCAGTTTTTTCTTATCTAAGTTGTTTACTGGAAATTGTATCACTCTTCATTCAATATGCATAATTAACCCTACATAGAAAACAGATAATTACGTATGTTGTTATTTTGGTCTTCAGTGTAAAGGCTGATTTCATGCAGTTCTCCTTTCAATCCTATCCTGTGCAAGCCTCATCTCTACGTAACTCCCACACCCTACATCCATCTGGATTTGCTTACTGTATTCAAGGCTTGGTCTTCCTTTACAATTTTTGCCCCCGTTCTTCCTTCCATTACCAAAGTGGCAATTCCTTGATGTCTCAGGATGTTTTCTGTAAACCGATCTCTTCTTTTAGCCAAGTTGCACCATAGATTTCCTTTTCTTTCTCCAGTTCAGTTCAGTACCCACTCATCTGTTATTCACTCTACCCATAAAATCTTCAGCATTCTTTTGTACCACAGCATTTCAAAAGTTTCTGTTCTCTTCTTGTCTGAACTGTGTATTGTCCATGTTTCAGTTCCATACAAGACTACACTCCAGAAAAATACTATCAGAAAAAGACTTCCTAATGCTTAAACTGACATTAAATGTTAACAAATTCCTGGTCTTAAGTTTTTTTTTAGTCTGCATTTATCCTCTCTACTTTAGCTGTCATCAGTTATTTTGCTGCAAAACTCATCTACTACTTTTAGTATCTCATTTCCTATTCTAACTCCCTCATCATTGCGAGATTTAATTACACTGCATTACATTACCCCTGTTTTGCTTTTTTTAATGTTCATCTTGCATCCTTCTTTCAAGACACTGTCCATTCAGTTCAACTACACTGCATAGACGGCTATTGCAAGATGGCCGCCGAGTAAGTAACGCCAGAAAGCATTTCCAGAAAGTTAAGTGATTTAGACAGGAATATAATTTAGTTTAACGCCGACAACAAATTAAATACGTGCATTAGTGTATCGTTTAGTCTTGCCGTTAAAGGTTTGACTTTTCTTTGCGTATTTTTTCAGAAAACACGAAAAGATCGTAACTTCGCGAAGTCGCGCTTAGGCTTAAATTTTGTAAACGTGTTTGTTTCTTGTTTCACGGTAATTTAACTAGTTTCTCGGTAACAAATAAGTAAACTACCGTAAATAGCGTATAACTTTATTGTTTTAATACAGATTTCAGAAAAACAGCGTAATTTTATATCAGAAACTTGCCTATATACATTTGTTTATAGGCCTAATTCTCGTAACGTTTTTCGAGAATCAAAGTTAAAGTATCTCGTTTAATTGTCCTTTTTTTCATTCCATCGAGTGAAATATATAATAAATAGCGTATACCTTCGTTGTTTTAATACAGATCGCAGAAAAACAGCGGAATTTTAAATCAGAAACTTGCTTATATACATTTGTGAATAGGCTTAATTCTTGTAACGTCTTTTTTGATTTTCGGTAATTTAATTGATTTATTCTAGCTAAAGTATTATTTTTGCCATGAGTGAGAAGTGCCTGACTTGCCGTAGAATTGTTAGTTCCGGGGTTTGGTGTGATGGATGCAGTAGTTTTTTTCACTGGGGGGACTGCAGTGGCGTGGGTGTTGGGAAAGTGGATCAGGCTCATCAGTGGTTATGTAGGATTTGCAGCAGAGATAGGAAGATAGTGGAACAGGAGGGGAAAATTGCTGCCCTTCAGGCTGAGCTAGATCAGGCTAGGGAAGATCTGGACAGGTTAAGAAGGGAGAAGGGCAAAGAGAGGTGGGAAGTGGCAACAGGTAGCAGAAGGATCAGGCCTAGAACTAAGTCTGACAGTTTTGTGGTGAATGTCAAAAATAAGTTTGACCTGTTGCTTCAGTTAGAAACTGATGAGCCTCAAGCAGAGGTAGGTGTAGACAGGACACAACAAACTTTCAATAAGAAATTGAAAAAGAATGTAGGAAAGTCATCGAAAAGGAAGAAAGTTTTGTTGTTAGGCAGTTCTCATGCCAGAGGTGTAGGCCAACTTCTGCAGGAGGAATTAGGACCAGAATACCAGGTCACAAATTTTTTCAAACCAAGTGCTAGTCTGGATCAGGTGACAGAGGATTTAGGTTCACTCTGTAAAGGATTTACCAGGGAAGACACCGTGGTTATTGTGGGAGGGCCAGGGAACAGCATCGACAGAGATCCTGGGTACAGTATAGAGTGTGACCTGGTGAAGATTGCGTCGGCATCGAGACACACCAATGTTGAGTTTGTATCTGTCCTGAGACGCCATGACCGGCCTCAATTGGACTCTTCTGTTGGGAGAGTTAATTTGGAGTTGGGACGGCTGCTTGGGTCAGGTGCGGGGGCTCATATTGGTGTGGTTCCTGTTGATTATCTCAGTAGGTGGGACTATACCAGGCATGGCCTACATCTCAACAGGAAAGGGAAGGGGAAACTGGCTGGGGTAATAGCAGGAAATTTAAGGGGGGTAGGCACTGCCATGAATGGTAAAATACCAGTGGTTACAGGTGTTGGAGCAGCATCTTTTTTAGGATAGGTAAGACAGAAAGATGTCAAGTTCTACGAGAGGTCAGGATTGAAACAAATCTTCAATTTAGGAAAGAAATTAAACATCACAATTCCAGCACATTAGATCACCAATCACAGCTACCAATTATAAATTTTCACCAATCACCAGAAATTTTATCTCCACCAAGTTGTATCTCAGTCCTAGGTAATTGCATTGATGAATTAAAGTCACCCAACCCAGTTGACATAATCTGCCTCTCTGAACACCATGTGACCACTGGTATAGGAACTAGGCCTAAGCACAATGAGAAACTCGGACAGGAGAGTACTGCAAATGTTAGAATAAGGAAAGGTTCTCATAAAAGTATAATTAAAAATAATGTAAGTATATTTCATCAAAATATTGGGAGTTTAAAGAATAAAGTAGATGAGCTTCTGGTTTGTTTAGAAGATTTAGAAGCTGAGAATGAAATAGATATACTATGCCTGTCTGAGCATCACATTGTTACTGATATGGATAAGGTAAATGTAAGTGGTTATAAGCTCTCTGCACATGTAATGAGAGAAAATATGGAGAAAGGAGGAGTTGCCATATATGTCAAAAGTTATCACTGTGCAAAAAGTATAGAAACAAAAAAGTTTTGTGTAGAGAAACATATAGAAGCATGTGCCTGTGAGCTTAAATTAAATAAAGGCACATTTATAATTGTAACTGTATATAGGTCCCCATCAGGAAATTTTCATCTATTTCTGAAAAATTTGGACTCCTTGTTGTGCTATCTGTCAGACAGGGGGAAGCAAATTATTATTTGTGGGGACTTCAATGTAGATTCTCTGAAAGAGGGTAATAGGAAAAATGACCTTGAAGTATTACTCGGTTCTTTCAATTTGACACCCGTTATTGATTTTCCTACTCGGGTGGTAAAGGATAGCAGCTCACTGATAGATAACTTCTTTGTAGACCAAGATAAGTTTAACCAGATAAATGCTCAGCCTGTTGAGAATGGTCTTTCTGATCATGGTGCACAGCTGGTTACAATATATGACATAGCTCCATTCAGCAATACTAAACAGTCCTCCAAAGTAGTACGTTCAGTCAACGATTTAACAATTGCAAATTTCAGGGAAAGCCTACAGCAGTTAGACTGGGATGAGGTGTACCGTGAACCTGATGCCAATTTAAAATATAATTTATTTCATGACATTTTTGTAAATGCATTTGAAAACTGCTTCCCCAAGAAAATAGTTAAATATACTCGTAGGAAACCTTGTAACAAACCATGGCTTACTAAGGGTATAAAAATATCTTGTAACCGGAAAAGGGAAATGTATCTGACAGCAAGAAAGAGTAGTGACCCAGAAACTATCAAAAATTATAAAAACTACTGTGTTATATTAAGAAAAGTTATTAAAAAATCCAGGAGTATGTGTATCATGTCTGAAATCAGCAACTCTGATAATAAAATTAAAACAATTTGGAATATTATTAAAAGAGAAACAGGTCAACCAAGAGCAGAGGAAGACAGCATTACCATCAAATTGAATGAAAGCTTTACGAACAAAAAGTCAGAAGTTGAAAATATTTTTAATAATCATTTTCTAAATGTTGTGGATATAGTAGGATCCAGGTGTTCATTAGAAGATGCTAGGCTGTTAATGGAAGAGGCCATACCTATGCAATTTGATACAATTGAAATCTCACCCACTTCTCCCTCTGAAATTAAGAAAATAATAAACTTGCTTAAAAGCAAAAACTCACATGGAATTGATGGCATTTCCAGCAAAATACTAAAAGCTTGTTCTCAACAGATAAGTAAGATTCTCAGCCACCTGTGTAATAGCTCTCTGGAACAGGGCATTTTCCCTGATAGACTGAAATATGCTATTGTTATACCTTTGCATAAAAAGGGGGATAGATCTGATGTCAACAATTACCGCCCAATCTCCCTTCTAACAGCTTTATCCAAAATTTTTGAGAAAGTAATGTATTCAAGAGTAGCTTCACATATCTGTAAAAATGAAGTACTAACAAAATGTCAGTTTGGTTTCCAGAAAGGTTTTTCAACAGAAAATGCCATATATGCTTTCACCAGTCAAATTTTGAATGATCTGAATAACCGAAAACCACCCATTGGGATTTTTTGTGATCTCTCAAAGGCTTTTGATTGTGTAAATCATGAAATTCTGCTAGACAAGCTCAAGTATTGTGGCATGAGTGGGACAGTGCACAAATGGTTTAATTCGTACCTAACTGGAAGAGTGCAGAAAGTTGAAATAAGTGGTTCTCGTAACATGCAAAGATCAGCACATTCCTCAAACTGGGGAACTATCAAGAATGGGGTTCCACAAGGGTCAGTCTTGGGTCCTTTGTTGTTCTTATTATATATTAATGACTTGCCATTCTATATTCATGAAGAGGCAAAGTTAGTTCTCTTTGCTGATGATACAAGTATAGTAATCACACCTGAGAAACAAGAATTATCTGATGAAATTGTCAATACTGTCTTTCAGAAAATTACTAAGTGGTTCCTTGTAAACGGACTCTCACTGAATTTTGATAAGACACAGTACATACAGTTCCGTACAGTGAATGGTATGACGCCATTAATAAATATAGACCTTAATCAGAAGCATATAGCTAAGGTAGAATATTCCAAATTTTTAGGTATGTCCATTGATGAGAGATTAAATTGGAAGAAACACATTGATGATCTGCTGAAACGTTTGAGTTCAGCTACTTATGCAATAAGGGTCATTGCAAATTTTGGTGATAAACATCTTAGTAAATTAGCTTACTACGCCTATTTTCACTCATTGCTTTCATATGGCATCATATTTTGGGGTAATTCATCACTGAGGAATAAAGTATTTATTGCACAAAAGCGTGTAATCAGAATAATAGCTGGAGTCCACCCAAGATCATCCTGCAGACATTTATTTAAGGATCTAGGGATATTCACAGTAGCTTCTCAGTATATATACTCTCTTATGAAATTTGTTATCAACAACCAAACCCAATTCAAAAGTAATAGCAGTGTGCATAACTACAATACTAGGAGAAAGGACGATCTTCACTATTCAAGATTAAATCTAACTTTGGCACAGAAAGGGGTGAATTATACTGGCACTAAAGTCTTTGGTCACTTACCAAATAGTATCAAAAGTCTGACAGATAACCAACAAGTATTTAAGAAGAAATTAAAAGAATTTCTGAATGACAACTCCTTCTACTCCATAGAGGAATTTTTAGATATAAATTAAGAAAAAAATTATTAAAAAAATAATAAATAATAAAAAAAAATAAAAATAAAAAAAAAACACACAAAAAAAATAAAGTTGTTATATTAACTTAAGTATGTTGTTAAATTAACCTAATTATGTCATGTATTGGAAAATTCGACTCGTTCCACATCATTACGAAATATCGTATTCATGATCCATGGAACTAGTATTAATCTAATCTAATCTAATCTGTCCCTTGACACATTTACAATGCCAACCTTAAACCTTAAAAATTTTTATTTCTTCTCCCTCAACTTTAATACCAATTCCAATTTCCTTTATTTATTTATTATTTGTCCCGTGGATCAAATCAGTACAATGGCTTGTACAACTGATATGGGATAAGTCAATACAAATATACAGTTTACAGGAGTCTAAAATAGTAAACAAGAATACAGAGGAAAGATTATTTTACATTACCTACAAAATTATGTTACTTAAAGTTACAGCTTTACAGAGAATTGTTACATGATGTGACAAAACTGATTTAACAACATTCAGCTTTGATACTTTATCATGCACTAAGACAATTTTGATTCCAAATATTCCTGGGTGGTATAAAAGCATTCTTTTAATAAAAGAGATTTCACTGTCTGTTTGAATTTATTTATTTCTTGGATTTCTTGTATAAAAGTTGGAAGATGATTATATAATTTTATTCCCATGCACTTGACACCATCACTGTACAGTTTTGTTGAGTGGGGAAGTATTCTTAGAAAGGTTTTTGATCTTGTGTCATAATCGTGGTAGTCCATATTTTTGCTAATTTTGTTGATACTTTTTTTGGTAAAGAATAATAATTCTAGTATGTATTGGCATGGGAGGGGCAAAATATTTAGTTTCTTAAATAATGGTTTACTAGTGTCTCTTTGTTTTTTGAACATAATTGTTCTGACTACCTTCTTTTTTAGTTTGAATATCTTAATTGATTCAGAATTTTGGCCCCAGAAGATGATTCCGTAGTTAAGTACGGAGTGAAAGAGTGCATGGTACATTGTGGTTAGGGTACTTGTGTTAGTGACATTCCTTATTGATCTAATCATGAAGCATACTTTACTAAGTTTTGTACTGGTAACGTCAATGTGCCTTTTCCATGTGAGCGTATCAGTAATAGTGACCCCCAAAAATTTTATTTCATTTTCAAGTTTAACATTATTTTTTTCCAATGATATAGTTGGTTGTAATGGATTTCTGTTTTGGGCAGTGTGAAAGGTTATTCCAATTGTCTTTTTTGCATTAATCAGCAGCCTATTACTTTGAAGCCATCGACTTATTTGATCTGTGGTTCTATCTATACTGGATTGGAGAATTTGTTCGGGCGCAGATATGAGTATAGAGGTGTCGTCAGCAAATAAAAGGGTTTTTGTGTTTGGTAGGCTGTGAGGAAGGTCATTTATGTAAAGTAAGAACAGCAAAGGGCCCAGGACGGAGCCTTGGGGAACGCCTTGCTTTGTGGTATGTATGGAGGAATGTACTGTGCTAGCTGTACCTGAGAGCTTAGTTTCATTTAATTCGACATACTGCTGTCGATCTTCCAGATAGCTTTTAAACCAGTCATAGGCATTTCCTCTTATTCCATAGGAATGCATCTTTTGCAGAAGTATACTATGGTTAACCATGTCGAATGCCTTTGTTAGATCTAGGAATATACCTATGGCTGGGAGTTTTTTGTCCACAAGCTCCAGTGCATGATCTAGAAATTCTTGTATTGCATCTGTTGTAGCTTTCTTACTTTGGAAGCTGAACTGAGCAGGTGACAGGATATTTTCTTTGTCTAGAAAGGACATGATTCTGGTGGCCATTATATATTCAAATACTTTACTAAAAGTTGAAAGCAGTGCAATTGGTCGATAATTACTGGGATCCTCTTTGCTTCCTTTTTTGTGGACAGGTATTATTTTTGCAATTTTGAGCATGCCAGGAAATGTACCATTCAGGAATGAGAAGTTTATTATGTGAGCGAGGGGTTTACTGATAGAGTTACTGCAATTATGAAGGAGGAAGCATGGGATTTGATCTTGTCCAGCAGATGATTTTTATTTAATTTTGCTATGAAGTGTCTTTTCTATTTCAATTTCAGATGTAGGCCTTAGAAATAGAGTCTCAGAGCATAAGTTTGGTTCTAGTTGTAAGGGACAGCTATTTTTAAGATGGTTAGCCAGGTTTTCTACTGTTTCTTTTACTGCTTGCTCATTGTCTAGATTGAATAACGTTGGGGATAGGCGGCAACCTTGTCTCAATCCCCTCTTAACTACAGCTTCCCTTTCATATCCTCTAGCTACTGTAAGTGCACTCTGATTTCTGTACAAGTTGTAAATAACCTTTTGCTTCCTGCGTTTTAGTTCTGCCTTCAGAATTTCTAAGAGTGTAATCTAGTCAACAAGTCAAAAGCTTTTTCTGTATCAACAAATGCTATAAATGTATGTTTACCTTTATTCAACCTGTTTTCTAGAACAAGTCATATGTTTATTATTACCTCACATATTCCTAATCCAAACTGATCTTCTCCAAGGCTGGCTCCTACCACCAGTTTTTCCAGTCTTCCATAAATAACTGCTGTCAGCATTTTCCAACATTGACTTACTAAATCGATGGTTTGGTAGTATCCACACCTGTCAGCATCTGCCTTCTTTAGAATTGGCATTATTACATTATTCCTGAAGTTTATCTATCAGTGATGTCCAGCACATTCCCCAAGCAGTCAGCTACATTGACCAGCCCTGTTACTGCCCAATCTGAGGTGACCCCTCACCCGCATTCAAGTGGGAGGTCATATCAGTGTGTGACAGGTAGCCAAAGACTCTCCAGAGGAACCAGTTCATCTGTCAAACAGGTTTCAAGCACTAAATGTGGCTGAAAACAATCCTGAGCTAGATGCAGTTGCTGGCCCTGTTTCAAAGGAAGCCTCTCTACCTGCAAGATCCAGTCATTCAAAGAGGATGGGATTATTGGTTATTAAGACCTCCAATGTTAGACATGTAATAGGGCCCCTCCTGCCAAGAATGGGAAGAAGTCCAGTACACACCCTGTGTGCATATCTAGGGAAATCATTCCATATGTGGAACAGATACGTCCAGATGGCATGAAGAGTACAGGGTACAATCAACTGCAAGTGGTAACTCATGTCAGTGCTAATGATGTCTCACTTTAGGTTGAAAGACCCTGTGGTTTCAGGTGACTGTCTGAGGTGGTAAAGACTGATAGCCTTTCTTGCATGATAAAGATGGGGCTCATCATTAGTAGCATTGTTGACAGGACCGATTGCAGACCTTTGGTAGAGAGTCTTGTGGAGGGTCTGAATCTGAGACTCAGACAGTTCAGCAACTGTGTAGGCTGCAGGGTCCTGGACTTGTGTCATTGGGTGGAGAGATGTCAAGTTCTGCTTAATAGGTCAGGAGCCATTATGCACATGAGGCAGTTAAACAGATAGCAGGGGCTGTGTGGAGTGGACTGGGTGGGTTTTCAGGTTAGCGGGTCTCGGGAACCTACAAGAAGAAAGGGATTCAGTCAAGTGGAACACAGGACAAAGGTAGGCCTACAAACCATCAGTATTACAGTTCTAAATTGTCATATCTGTGTTGAGAAAGAAACAGAGCTCTATGCAATAACAGAAAGCACTGAAGCTCAAGTTGTTATAGTCACTAAAAGCTTGCTAAAGCTGGTAGTAAGTTCAGCCTATATTTTTACAAAGGAGATAAGCAGTACTCTTAAAGGGTTGATTAAATACAGTTGGTGGTAGCATGCTTTTGCTGTTAGATGTAGTTTACCGTGTTGTGAAGCTGAAGTAGACATTTAGTGTGACTTAGTGTGGATAGAGGTTATACTTAAACAGTTGAATAAATTAGTAACTGGTTCCTGTTAGCAACCCTCCAACACAGATGATACAGTAACTGAAATGTTCAAAGAAAACTTGAGCCTCATTTAAAATAGTTAGCCTATTCATTCAATTAATAATTTGTAGTGAGCCCAATCTACCTTCAATATGTTGGTGAAAGTACACATTTAAATTGGTTGTACGTCTAAAATATCACCAGAAATAATTTTACTAAATGTTTTCTTTGAAAATTATTTTGAGCAATTAGTACAATAGCCCACTTGAAGTGCAAATGGTTACGATAACATGCCTGAACGCTTAGCAATGAAGAATCCTGAGCAAATAGGGAGCATCATGATGGATACAGGGGTTAGTGACCACAAGGTCACCGATTCACTTGACACCTTCAAACTATGTAAGCAGGGACCTGATGTTGCTTAAATTCAAAGAAATAGTATCAACAGCACTAGAGAGATTTATACCATATAAATTAATAAGAGATGGAACAGATCCCTCATGATACATAAAGCAAGTTGTAGAAACAACAGAAAAAAACAGCCAGATTTTAAAGAATACAAAATCTCCAAAATTGGCAACATTTTATAGAAGCTCAAAATTTAGCATGGACTTCAATGTGAGATGCTTTTAGTAATTTCCATAATTAACCTCTGTCATTAAATGTGGCCCAAAATCCACAGATATTCTAGTTATATGTAAAGTACATCAGTGGCGAGACCCAATCAATAACTTAACTGCATGATAGCAGCGGTAATGTCGATGACTGAGCCAATAAAGGGGAGTTACTAAACATGGTTTTCTGACATTCCTACACCAAAGAAGATATAATAAATATTCCAGAATTTGAATAAATAACAGTTGGCAACATGATTAACGTAGAAGTAGATACCTTCGCTGTAGCAAGGTGATTTAAATCGCTTAATACAGGCAAGTCTTCTAGACCACATAGTAAAACTTGCACAGTTCACACCAATACATAAGAAAGGAAACTGAAGTTATCCATTGAATTACAGATGAAGATCAATGACATCAATCTGCAATACAATTTTGAAATATGTAATGTGTTCAAACATAGTGAATTATCTCAAAGAGAAAGATTAATGACAGATAGTCAGTACAGGCTCAGAAAACGTCATTTTTGTGAAACACAAATAGCTCTTTATTCACACAAAGTAATGAATGCTGTCGACATAGGGTCTCAAATTGATTCCATATTTTTAGCTTTCCAGAACAATTCTGGGTGCTGTTCCTCACATGTGGTATCTAATCAAATGGTTGCCCATGGCTTATAGTCTCAGTTTATGCAATGTTGCAATCCATGATTTCCTGTCAGAAAGGCCATAGTTTGTAGTCACTGATGGTAAGTCATCAAATAAAAGCAGAAGTGTTATCTTGCGTTCCCCAAGCAAGTGTTATAGCATCTCTGACTGTTCCTAATCTAAATAAACAATTTAGGAGTCAATCTGAGAAGCCCTCAATTGACTGCAGATGATGCTGTCATTTACTATCCAGTAAAGTCATCAAAAAACCAAAATCAATTGCAAAATGTTTTAGACAACATATCTGCATGGCGCAAAAAGTGGTATCTGACTCTGAACAATAAAAAGTGAGAGATCATGTAAATGCATACTAAAAGGAATCTACAGTATTCAGTTTCAATCACACAATATATCGCAAAAATCTGAAAGACTGTCAATTCCAAAGACTATGTTTTATTAGCAGAACACTCTGAATGCAAAAGGCTGAAGAGACTGCCTACACTGTGCTTGCAAATCTTCTGGAGTCACATAGCATTTAAAAGGAAATTAAAAGAATTTCTTAAAGGCAACTCCTTCTAATCATTAGATGAATTTTTGGATATAGTAAGTGGGTAATTCCCCCCCCCCCCCTTCCCAAAAAAAAAAAAAGTAAATAAATATTAAGTGTCGTGTAATATTTTGTGTAATGTAATATCTTGTAAGACACGTTTTATTAACCTGACATGTTCCACATCATTACAAAGTGTCGTATTCATGATCTATGGAACAAGTACTAATCTAATCTAATCTTCCTGAGCAGCATGGGATACTTACCAAGTAGGACTGATGGAAGACATCAAAGTAATTCCAAGAAAGACAACTCATTCTGTGGACTCGTGAAACAGGAGAGAGAGTGTCATGGATATGATACACAAATTAGCATGGCATCATTAAAACAAAGGTGTTTTCATTGTGCCATGATCTTTCCACAAAATTTCAATCACAGACTTTCTCCTTCAAATGCAAAAATACAGGGTGTATGATAAAGAACAATCCAATTAGGCATGTCTGTATTTCTTAAACTAATAAATATATACAATGAATTTTGTTTTTTGATGTACGGGAAACTAAAAAAAGTTTTTTTTTTTTCATACCTTTTCAAAGGTGTTCAATATGCTCCCCCTTGAGATGCACAGCGTATGTCAATTGCAGTATTAAAATTACTCCCACACTGGAGTGAGCGTGTCTTTGAGTTACAGCTTCCATATGTGCTGATAGGCGATGTGTCAGTTGATTCACTGTTGTTGGTAATGGAGGCACATAAACAGAGTCTTTTATAAACCCCCACAAGAAATAATCACCTACAGTCAGGTCTGGTGACTTTGGAGGCCAGAAGTGTAAGGCTGAATCATTTGGTCCAGTACGACTGAGCCATTGTTAAGTAATCCGTTGATTTAAAAATTCCCGCACTTCCACATGCCATTCCTGTTGGTAAATGAAGTCGTCCAAAAGCCTCCAACTGTGGGAAAAGAAAGTTCTCAAGCATATTGAGATATGTGCTTCCTGTAACAGTGTTCTCAGCAAAGAAAAATGGACCATAAACCTTTCCCTGTGAAACTGCACAAAACATATTAAATTTTGGAAAGTCCCTCTCATGTTGTACAGCTTTCTGTGGTTGTTCTGCACCCCATACACTCCCATTATGACCGTTCACCTTTCCATTTAAATGGAATGTTGCCTCACCACTAGCTACTAGTTTCATCAGTGTCTATTGTCGCCATAAAAATGTAATTAAACGTTTCTAAATATTATTTAACACATTTTGTATTGTTTACTAGTTAGATAGATGTGATCTAGGCCTAAATCCTCTGGGTTATAAACGTATAAAAACCTGGCCAAACATGCTTGATAATGTAAATTCTCTAAAAGCAGAGTAATTACTAATTCATTCTTCTGTCATTGTATCTCTAAATCAGTACAAATACAACAAAAACGGCACATAAGACCTTTGTGTCGATTTTTTGTGCACATACAGCCAATCTTCCATCCTTGACAAATTTAAAACATTTTTTAAACTTAATTATTCTTTCAAAACTGACCATGAGTGAGAAATGTGGGAGCTGTTATAGAGTAGTGTGTAGAGGGATTTGTTGCCAGTCTTGTAGGAAATATTTTCATTGAGACGGATGCAGTGGGGAGAATATTGGGAGAACAGAAGAGGCTCTCTCCTGGAACTGCCGAGTATGCAGTAGGAAAATTTTGATTGGGGAACAGGAAAGGAAAATCTGTGCCCTTCAGGCTCAGTTGGAGGAAGCAAGGAAGAAACTGATAAGGATCAAGGGCGATAGGGGGGAGGAGGGTGGTTTGGAACTGGCAGCTGGTAGGAGGATAGGAAGAAAGAGAACTCGATTTGACAGTTTTATCATCGTCACCAAAAACAGGTATTTACCACTGCCAGAGTTAAGTGGAGAAGAGCCTCAGGTAGAACAAGGAGCAGGAAATCTGCAGCACACTTCAACTGATGCCAAGAAACCTTAGAATGTATAAAGTGTTAGGAAAAAAATAAGTGCTACTGCTAGGTAGTAGCCACAGGCGAGGTGTAGGCCCTCAGTTACAGGAACGTTTAGGGGCAGCGTACCAGGCCATCAGTATCTTCAAGCCAAATGCAGGGCTAAGACATGTGATAGAGAACTTGGGGTCTTTATGTAAAGACTTTACAAGAGGACCATGTAGTGATAGTGGGTGGGGTGGGAAACAGTTTGGACAGGGATGGGTATATGACATAGGTGGTGACCTGGACAAATAGCTTCCCTGACTCATGGCACCAACACACACTTTGTTGATATGTTGCAGCGTCATGATCGACCACATGGCCCATTCAGAGGAATCCTTTTCAACCACCCATAGTTTCAAACTCCTCACCTGGCTCAGATTCAGTGATGATATCATCATGATCTGGACCAAGGGTGAGGACACCCTATCCACGTTCCTCTGTAGTATGAACTATTTTCCCCATTCACCATCGGTCTACCACCAAGAAGCCATCTCCCTCAGTAATGATATCCACCTCAAGGATGGCTACCGCAGTACCTCTGCCCATATTAGACCTACCAACCACCAGCAATACCTCCACTTCAACAGCTGCCACCATTCCATATGAAGAATCCCTGAAATACAACATAGCCACCCATGGCTGTTGCATCTGTAGTGATGAGCAGCCCCTCTCAAATATGCCAAGGGCCTTCTTGAGGCAGTCACAGACGAAAATTACCTTCTTCTGTACCTTGCCTCCCCAGTCACCTGCCATCTCCACATACCTACTATCTGACTACAAAGGAGCAACCCTCCCATGACTCAATACCACCCCTGAACCGCATTCTGTGTCAATATTTTGAAGACCTCAAATTGTGCCCTAAAATATCTATTTAATATTCTTATCCATCCATATTCCAACCCTGTTCCAAACCCCTTGCTCCATGGTTCATGTCAATGCAACAAACTTAGAAGTCCCATACATCCCCACCCTCACTGAAACTGTCCTGTCACAAACATCTCCTACCCCATCGAAGGCAGGACCACCTGTGAAAACAGCTGAATGGTCTACCTATTTACAGTGGAAACTCTCCATCACACCCCTCTCAAATGTAGTGGTAAAATGACCCAGTGAGTAGACCATCAAAAACCGAACATGTATGAAAACAGGAAGAAGATGTACTAAACTGTGAAAAAAGAGGCAAAATGGAAACAGTGAACAGTCCAAGCTCAAGATATGCAACATCGGGTGAACCTGAGTAACCAGTGCATCATGGGGAGCTTCCCTTGTTAGTGGCAATTACTGTGAGCTATCCCACAAGCATAACAATTTATAAAACTGTCTATTCACATTAATGGTATTGCCAAACTTTGGCCAAGAGACAGATCGCCCCGTTGCTGAGCACGCCAACCAGCATTTTGTGCTTGACTTAAGTAACTGCTCCAAACCTGTGCCATCTGTATTCTTCCACCAGCTTTTATGAATTGTGCTGGTGGCAAATCTCACTGCAACCTACCCTTTATTTCCATAACCCCTTTGTTTTCCACCATCCTATTGCCTCTCCTGCTCCTATTTCGGCCTTACATGATTTCTGTACTGCTGCCAGTGCACCTACACAGTCCCCGTACTTCTCTCCTTTCCTCTTTTCTCCCCCCACCCCCACCCCACTCCCCTCCAGCATGGCCTCCTGATGCTGCACCTAGCAGCCCACTATTCTGTCCCTGCACACTCTCATAGACAGCACTAGCATCTTACCCTACCCCTGCCTTCTATTCCTCCCACTCTCCACCCCACATATATTCTATACCCCCATTGTCCACCTCAACAAAGTTCACTGCTCACTCCAGACGGAGTAGCAGTCAGGCACTAGCACCCAGAGTTGACAGTGGACATGTGTGTGTGTGTGTGTGTGTGTGTGTGTTGTGCTTCTGTGAAAGTGTGTGAATTTTGCTTTGTTTACATCTGATGATGGGGTCACTCCAATAGCTGACTAGTATCCAACAGTCTTTTCCATTGTGGCTGTTACTCAGTGTCCCATCTATATGATGAGTAACAAGCTATACTTTTCATATTGTTGATATTCCAGATATTATTATTAGTTAAGTTCAGTTAATGTGCAAATAACAGTCTGAGTATTAGCTTTGTTGGTTGACCTTTGCAGAATTTGTAATTAGCTTAGATTAGTACTTGTTCCATAGATCATGAATATGACACTTTGTAATGATGTGGAACTTGTCAGGTTAATAAAAGGTGTCTATACAAGATATTACATTGCACAAAATATTACATGACACTTAATTTTTTTTTGGGTGGGGGTGGGAAATTACCCACTAACTATATCCAAAAATTCATCTAATGAGTAGAAGGAGTTGCCATGCAGAAATTCTTTTAATTTCCTTTTAAATGCTATATGGCTACCTATCAGATACTATTAGGTAAGTGACCAAAGACTTTTGTGGCAGCATAATTTACCCCCTTCTGAGCCAAAGTTAGATTTAACTCTGAGTAGCGAAGATCATTCTTTCTCCTAGTGTTGTAGCCATGTACACTGCTATTACTTTTGAATTCATTCAGATTGTTAATAACAAATTTCGTAAGTGAATATGTATATTGGGGAGGGGGGGGGGGTACAGTGAAGATCCCCAGCTCTTTAAATAAGTGTCTGCAGGATGATCTTGGATGAGCTCCAGCAATTATTCTGATTACACGCTTTTGTGCAATGAACACTCTTTTACTCAATGATGAGTTACCCCAGAATATTATGCCATATGAAAGCAGAGAATGAAAATAGGTGTGGTAAGCTAATTTACTGAGATGTATATCGCCAAAATTTGCAATGACCTTAATATCATAAATAGCTGAACTCAAACGTTTCAGCAGATCTACAGTGTGTTTTTTTCCGGTTCAACCCCTCATCAATGCATACACCTAGAAATTTTGAATATTCAACCTTAGCTACCGATTTATGATCGAAGTCTATATTTATTAGTGGTGTCATTCCATTTACTGTGTGGAACTGTATATATTGTGTTTTGTCAAAGTTTAATGAGAGCCCATTTGCAGAGAACCACTTAATGACTTTCTGAAATACATCGTTACAATTTCATCAGTTAATTCTTGTCTGTTGGGTGTGATAGCTATACTTGTATCATTGGCAAAAAGTACCAGCTTTGCATCTTCATGAATATAGAATGGCAATTCATTAATATATATTAAGAACAGCAGAGGACCCAAGACCGAACTTTGCGGCAACCCATTCTTGATTGTTCCCCTGTTTGAGAAAACACCAATTTTTTGCATATTATGTGAACTGCTTATTTCAACTGCACTCTTCCAGTTAGGTATGATTTAAACCATTTGAGCGCTGTCCCGTTCATACCACAGTACTTGAGCTTATCTAGAAGTATTCCATGATTTACACAATCAAAAGCATTTGAGAGATCACAAAAAATCCCAATGGGAGACTTCCAGTTACTCAGAGTATTTAATATTTCATTAGTGAAAGTATATATAGCATTTTCCATTGAAGCACCTTTCTGGAAACCAAACTGACATTTTGTTAAAACTTTATTTTTACAAAGGAGTGAAGCTACTGTACAATACATTACTTTTTCAAGAATTTTGGATAAGGCAGTCAGAAGAGACAATGGGCGGTAGTTGTTGACATTAGACGTATCCCCTTTTTTATGCAGTGGTTTAACAATGGCATACTTCAGTCTATCAGGGAAAATACCCTGCTTCAGAAAGATATTACTAAGAATCCCACTCATCTCTTGGAAACGAGCTTTTATTATCCTGCTGGAAATGCCATCAATTCCATGTGAGCTTTTATTCTTGAGGGAGTTTATTATCTTCCTAATTTCAGAAGGGGAGGTAAGGCCTCTTCCATTAACTGCCTTGTTGCTTCTAATGAACATGTATCTCCACTATATTCACAAAGAAGTACAGATTTCAATTCTGATTCCTCTTGTGGACCAAGTACATGTTAAAAATTTTTCCTTGTGTAGATTACGTGGAAATGATATATCTTGTCTACATTTATTATCTGTCAGTCATCACCATGAGAATACTGACAAGATTTCATGATGGACAGAGATGAAAATGAAAAACGATAATATGGCACTGTTGGCCGGGAAGCCCCATTCGGGGGAGTTCAGCTGCCGTTATTAAGTCCTTTTTAGCTGACGCCACTTTGGTGACTTGGAGGTCAATGATGATGGACATGCAACACCTAGTCCCCTGCCGGGAATCAAACTCAGGCTCCTTGCATGGTAGGCAGAAACGCTACCGCTGCGCTATGGAGGCGGACATGGACAGAAATAGAAAAGACAGACAGCATACTGAAAAGAGATACTTCTTTGAAAGACTGTTGATGTTTTTTGCTGACAACATGCAATGTCTTAGTTTTAGAAATTTGATTATAGCTTTGAAAAGAAACAGGGTTGGCTTTGATTTCAGGACAGTACTCATGTATCTGACATACTGTATCATCACAACTCTGTAATGCACAGTTTTCATCAAATTTCTTACAGAAATAAAAATAAGAGAATTAATAAAACACACACACAAAAACAAATTATAAATTAGAAACATATATTTTATTTAAAATTACTTTTCTGTATAAACAAATCACAATGGAAAATACATGTACATATACCTCTTTAATTTACAAGCTATTCACAGACCCAGAATATTCTATGGAACTACGTAAGCAGTCTCACTGGGCAACAGCTGTCCACAGCACAAGACCAGAACATTCTCTCTTATGTTGCACATTCACTCTGTTTTCATGTTTTTACCAGTTCACATGACTTCAGCCAAAAATATTTAGAAAAGCAATTGTAATGCCTCATCATAAGAGTAATTACAATGAAAGTTTTTTATAAAACTAACAGTCAATAAAAGGAACATTACCTTTAACTAAGTGTTTTGTGCTGAATTTTTACAAAACAAAATTTATAAGACACTTCCTATCATCTCAACTGAAGGTAAATTTAATTTGTAACACTGGGACGTAATTTCACTTTTAACATGGAATGAACAGAAAAAAACTGATTTCTCCAGATTTTTGCATCCACATGTCAGTATTGTACCTGAATAGAAAATAAAAACATTGCTAATGCACATATTATAGCAGTACAGGGCATTAATAGAAAACAGTTTCACTGTTTAATGCCGTGTTAACATTCTGGCACTCTTTTGTTGGTCAAGTGTCCAGAAAACACTGTATTCTGAAACATATTTGTCACATCTTAATGCTATACACACAAATTTTGAAGAAACATTTATCATTTCTTTGTTGTGTCACATGATATATCGCAGCATGTGTATCTTTGCCGGAAGATTAATCAGCAAATAAGTCTTAGTTCATAATATTTCTATAAATGCCGATGACTTGGATCACAAATGGTCTAGTCATTCTGTTATTATGAAAATGTTCTGTTGTAGCAATCTTTCAGTCAATCATGTCTCACTGTTTTAAGTGACCAGCTTCATTTCCCTTCTTTATAAAACAATAAATAAATTATGCACTTTTTCAATGTCTGGTAATTATTATCATCAGTCTGAAACTTATCATTCTAGCATTCATTATGAACACTACAGTATCTACATACAATTTAGAATATAGTTGGTCCAAAGTTCTTTCTCATAATTTTTATAGAAAAATAGGCCCCATTTTTTTTTCTCATTTTCTTATATTCACTAGGTACCTTCTCAACTATAGACTTGAGAATACTTTATAGGAGACCTGTATGAATATAAATAAAGAAAGGATGGCTATCAAAAGACTTCATTGTCTAACTTACAGATTTTTGTGCCTTGTCAGCCAAACATATGTACCATACAGGTGAGTGAATCCAGCAGCAGTAATAGTATTCATAAACCAAACATTCAAGTCATATGTCAAAAACTAAAAATACTGAGAACATCAGTAATTAATTAACTGATGCAGGGCAACTTTCTGTTATAAACGAGTTTACTGCAAAAGAGGAATATAACAATACATACGATGCAGAAATGAAATTAATTTCCTGCAGCAGTTTTTGATATGGTGAAGAGCTACTGTCTTGAATCTTTTGGGGTCAAATAATAATTTTAGCCCTAATTCAATTTACAGAGTAGAAAACAACTGAAATCAAGAAAAGCTCTTAGGAGGAAGAATGAGAAACAATGAGAACCCTAGTTCCAGTAACACAAGAGACTGTGCACAGATGTCTCCTCTGAACCACTGAACTGGAATATTCACAGAAATTTTAGTCACATGATGTCCCTCATTCACTGAGGCAGCAAGTTAGGTGGCAGGGGAAATCATCTGTGAGACGTTGCAATCCCAACACAAAGGGATCACACAAGTCCTGTCATAGCATCCATCAGCAGCTCCTGTTGGTGCTATGAGACAGAAGGTGGCACAAGATGATGGCGACGGTGTCTCGATGTGGAAGCAGTCCGGCCACCAGAAGGTGGTCGTCTGGAGGATCGAGGCTGCTATACGACACCGCTGGCTGTACTAGGGCCTTGATTCACCACAAACACTGGCTTCTTGGGCACCGAGTCGGGGTCCTCACGCGCCACCACTTTGACGCGGCCAGAACTGGGCGACACAGGTGGAGCAAATGAGGATAGCCCGTTGACAGGTGATGTGGCAGCGCCATTGGCAGTTGGTTGCTGCTGTTGTGGCTGTGCCACAACCTCACCAGGCAGCCCATCAGAGGAGTACATGTTAGGTGGGCCATCCACTGCTGTCTCTGGAAGCCTGGAGAGCACCCGCCGCTTCTCAGGCACTGGTGGCGTGTGGCCTTTGGCATCACCGTCTGCTGGAACTGTGTCAGAGGCTGCTGCGGGACTCTTCTTAGGTGAAGGAGGATGCACTGGTATGCGCTCCTTCTCACCTCCGTTCAGTGTCTCATAGATGTGAGTTTTCGGTTCCAGGAGTGGTTTCTCAGCAACTGTCTCATCTCCGTCATCCTGTTCGGGGGAAAAAATAACATTACAATAATCACAGTCATGGAGAGTTAGAAAAAAACATACAGCTGCTGATAAATATGAAAACAACGCATACAATTGTGTATTTCATTAATTGTCGCTTACTCACAAGTGTGTGATAAGTTAACCCAGTTTAACTGTTCCGCCAAGTCTCTTTATTCTATAGAGTATGAACTTTGTGGTTTGAAATAGATACGATTATATTGGTCTGTTCCATACATAGAATGCCACAAATGTGATTGGTGAACTATTTCACATCACATGGACAGTACAGAAGTATGTTCTGGGGCAGACTTTGCATTTGATTCACATGTTTCTGATAGAGCACTATGCTATAGGTTAGGTTTCAGAGTTTGACCTGACCTACCAAAATTCTTCTGCATTACAAAGGAGGACATTCCAGAGGGAGAAAAGTTTTCCTGCTTGTTAGATGTGTCACACTTCCTTGAAATATATTTTTAATAAGTCTTGAATGCAGAACTAAATCTCACATAAGGCACTGAGATCATTGAATTAAGAGCACAGATGTATGTAGGTACTCATTTCATAGTACGCCATCTTGATGTGGTAGTGATGAAGTAAGCTACTGGCAATGGTGGTGTAGAGACGAAGCACACTATGTATAAAGCTGTCTTGTTGAATTGTGGACTTGGGATTATCAAGTAACAACACATGTTCAAAAACATTGTGATCTACTGTGTTTGGGAACCACTTAGCATGGTCAAATTGTTGTACAAAACCAATCCCTACAGGAACTGTGAAATTATTTTATGTGCTCTTGTCTTTAACATGGTATTGATGTCTGGGAGAAAGTGTAACAACCTGCCTCCTCTGTGGTCACAATCCCAGCAGATCAACGTCTTCTCTTCGCTGTTGTCAGTCACAATGTTTCGGTTTGTCTAGTTGTTGTTTGTTGTGGTCTTCAGTCCTGAGACCGGTTTGATGCAGCTCTCCATGCTACTCTATCCTGTGCAAGCTGCTTTATCTCCCAGTACCTACTGCAACCTACATCCTTCTGAATCTGCTTGGTGTATTCATCTCTTGGTCTCCCTCTACGATTTTTACCCTCCACGCTGCCCTCCAATACTAAATTGGTGATCCCTTGATGCCTCAGAACATGTCCTACCAACCACTCCCTTCTTCTAGTCAAGTTGTGCCACAAACTTCACTTCTCTCCAATCCTATTCAACACCTCCTTATTAGTTATGTGATCTACCCATCTAATCTTCAGTATTCATCTGTAGCACAACATTTCGAAAGCTTCTATTCTCTTCTTGTCTAAACTATTTATTGTCCATGTTTCACTCCCATACATGGCTACACTCCATACCAATACTTTCAGAAACGACTTCCTGACACTTAAATCTATACTCGATGTTAGCAAATTTCTCTTCTTCAGAAACGCTTTCCTTGCCATTGCCAGTCTACATTTTATATCCTCTCTACTTCGACCATCATCAGTTATTTTGATCCCCAAATAGCAAAACTCCTTTACTACTTTAAGTGTCTCATTTCCTAATCTAATACCCTCAACATCACCTGACTTAATTTGACTACATTCTATTACCCTCATTTTGCTTTGATTGATGTTCATCTTATATCCTCCCTTCAAGACACTATCCATTCCGTTCAACTGCTCTTCCAAGTCCTTTGCTGTCTCTGACAGAATTACAATGTCATCGGCGAACCTCAAGTTTTTATTTCTTCTCCATGGATTTTAATACCATTTCCGAATTTTTCTTTTGTTTCCTTTACTGCTTGCTCAATATACAGATTGAATAACATCGGGGAGAGGCTACAACCCTGTCTCACTCCCTTCCCAACCACTGCTTCCCTTTCAAGCCCCTCAATTCTTATAACTGCCATTTGGTTTCTATACAAATTGTAAATAGCCAGTCGCTCCTTATATTTTACCCCTGCCACCTTCAGTATTTGAAAGAGAGTATTGTCAAAAGCTTTCTCTAAGTCTACAAATGCTAGAATCGTAGCTTTGCCTTTCCTTAATCTAGCTTCTAAGATAAGCCGTAGGGACTGTATTGCCTCACGTGTTCCGATATTTCTACGGAATCTAAACTGATCTTCCCCAAGGTTGGCTTCTACTAGTTTTTCCATTCGTATGTGAAAATTCGTGTTAGTATTTTGTAGCCGTGACTTATTAAACTGATAGTTCGGTAATTTTTACATCTGTCAACACCTGCTTTCTTTGGGATTGGAATTATTATATTCTTCTTGAAGTCTGAGGGTATTTCGCCTGTCTCATACATCTTGCTCACCAGATGGTAGAGTTTTGTCAGGACTGGCTCTCCCAAGGCCGTCAGAAGTTCTAATGGAATGTTGTCTATTCCCGGGGCCTTGTTTCGACTCAGGTCTTTCAGTGCTGTGTCAAACTCTTCACGCAGTACCATATCTCCCATTTCATCTTCATCTACATCCTCTTCCATTTCCATAATATTGTCCTCAAGTACATCGCCCTTGTATAGACCCTCTATATACTCCTTCCACCTTTCTGCTTTCCCTTCTTTGCTTAGAACTGGGTTTCCATCTGAGCTCTTGATATTCATACAAGTGGCTCTCTTTTCTCCAAAGGTCTCTTTAACTTTCCTGTAGGCAGTATCTATCTTACCCTAGTGAGATAAGTCTCTACATCCTTACATTTGTCCTCCATCCTTACATTTGTCCTCTAGCCATCCCTGCTTAGCCATTTTGCACCTCCTGTCGATCTCATTTTTGAGACGTTTGTATTCCTTTTTGCTTGCTTCATTTACTGCATTTTTAATTTTTTTTCATCAATTAAATTCAATATTTCGTCTGTTACCCAAGGATTTCTACTAGCCCTCGTCTTTTTACCTACTTGATCCTCTGCTGCCTTTACTTCTTCATCCCTCAGAGCTACCCATTCTTCTTCTACTGTATTTCTTTCCCCCATCCCTGCCATTTGTTCCCTTACACTCTCCCTGAAACTCTGTACAACCTCTGGTTTAGTCAGTTTATCCAGGTCCCATCTCCTTAAGTTCCCACCTTTTTGCAATTTCAAAAAATGGTTCAAATGGCTCTGAGCACTATGGGACTTAACTTCTAAGGTCATCAATCCCCTAGAACTTAGAACTACTTAAACCTAACTAACCTAAGGACATCACACACATCCATGCCCGAGGCAGGATTCGAACCTGCGACCGTAGCGGCCGCGCGGTTCCAGACTGTAGCGCCTTTAACCGCTTGGCCACCACGGCCGGCCTTTTGCAGTTTCTTCAGTTTTAATCTACAGTTCATAACCAATAGATTGTGGTCAGAGTCCACATCTGCCCCTGGAAATGTCCTACAATTTAAAACCTGGTACCTAAATCTCTGTCTTAGCATTATATAATCTATCTGATACCCTCTAGTATCTCCAGGATTCTTCCATGTATACAACATTCTTTTATGATTCTTGAACCAAGTGTTAGCTATGATTAAGTTGTGCTCTGTGCAAAATTCTACCAGGCAGCTTCCTCTTTCATTTCTTACCCCCAATCCATATTCACCTACTACGTTTCCTTCTCCCCCTTTTCCTACTACCAAATTCCAGTCACCCATAGCTATTAAATTTTCGTCTCCCTTCACTATCTGAATAATTTCTTTTATTTCATCATACATTTCTTCAATTTCTTCGTCACTGCAGAGCTAGTTGGCATATGAACTTGTACTACTGTAGTAGGCGTGGGCTTTGTGTCTATCTTGGCCACAATAATGCGTTCACTATGCTGTTTGTAGTAGCTTACCCGCATTCCTATTTTCCTATTCATTATTAAACCTACTCCTGCATTACCCCTATTTGACTTTGTATTTATAGCCCTGACCAAAAGTCTTGTTCCTCCTGCCACTGAACTTCACTAATTCCCACTATATCTAACTTTAACCTATCCATTTACCTTTTTAAATTTTCTAACCTACCTGCCCGATTAAGGGATCTGGCATTCCACGCTCCGATCCGTAGAACGCCAGTTTTCTTTCTCCTGATAACGACGTCCTCTTGAGTAGTCCCCGCTCGGAGATCCGAATGGGGGACTATTTTACCTCCGGAATATTTTACCCAAGAGGACGTCATCATCATTTTGTCTAGTTAAAGAATATTAAACGAAAGTGTAACCAGCTGCAGATGCTCTGGAAATTATTTGCCATAATTAGTTTAAGGCCACAGATCATTATCAAATGGTTAAACCATGGGCATCCACAGAAATTTATCCAGAAGAGGGCAAAGTTCTAAAATTTCCAGTTTTGCTGTATTGGTATCAGATTTCGTGAATTTGAGAACTTATACAGCCCAATGAAGTATATTTAACAAACATTACACTAAAAATTTTGTACCGTAAACGATGGATGAGTATCCACTGACTGATTTTAATATCAAAATAATAAACATGTTTGATTAATATAGTCTGTGAACATATTTTATGTTGGTAGCATGACTATGACTTCCATCATTTTGATGAAACAATCCACATGACTTAATGCATGGCTATTCAACAATTTATCCGCATGAAATATTTTAATTCCTATACTGATAACGCTATATTGTCACAAAAATTAAAAATGTTAAACAGAAAGCAAAATCAGAACGATGGAGAAAATCCTGTTGGATAGCAATGGAAAGTTATCAGGCACTACTGTCAAATTAATACTACTTCAAGTGGAAAAGCAGAAAAAACCGCAGTACTTCCCATTGTGCTTGGCAACGGTAATCAACGATATAATGGGGATCGCAGTCAGTAATTGCTAGAAATGCAAGAGAATTTAGAAATAAAATCTACAGCCCCAGATTCCAGGAAAGTGCAAGTACCCCACAGAACACCAAATTATGAGAAGTGCTACGCCCACGTTACGATACGGAAACAGAGAAGACAGTAGCGCACCTTAGTGGCCTGGCAGTGACCTTCGAATACGGTAAAATATAGCCCGGATATCCGTATTCTTGCTTCGCGAAATACGACTCAGATGATAATATTTTTCATTTATGCTTTACACGGATGGTCTGGTGGTGAAGAGTGTACCTGGAAACGTGTTTATTACCTTGCTTAGTAGTATTCGAGAAATCTCAATCCAAAACCAATATTAACTTCTCGTAGCTGCAGTTCATAGTCATGTAAAATTTTGTAAATGACACTGCGGTCACACCTTTTGACTGCAAAATTATTTATTTACAATATCCAATATTGCAATCCCGACAATGCGGCCAGTATCAAGAGGAAATAACTGCTCTTCAGCACTTGTCAAAACCTGAAAATCATCTGACATGACGTGACACGAAAGCTGGTTTCATCGTACAGTGTTTCTTATTACGAAACGTCCTTCTTGTACTGGACTGTTTCAGTTGTATAGTAAATAAGCTGCTAGTATTCTGCTTAATTTTTGTTCGCATTCATAATACTGGGTGGGGTAAATGATTCCATTCTTGTCCCATGTTTGATATGAAACAAACCGGTTCAAATGGCTCTGAGCACTATGGGACTTAACTTCTAAAGTCATCAGTCCCCTAGAACTTAGAACTACTTAAACCTAACTAACCTAAGGACATCACACACACCCATGCCCGAGGCAAGATTCGAACCTGCGACCGTGGCAGTCGCGCGGTTCCAGACTGTAGCGCCTAGAATCGCTCGGCCACCTCGGCCGGCAAACAAACTGGTTTTATCGCATGGTATTCTTTGCTTGTCTTTGTTTCTGATTACGAATCCGTGTGCGAACTGCTTGATTTGCATGCATTGTTAGTACTCTACGATATTTTTGTTGGTATCCTTTTTCATATTTTGTTGCATTTACTGCAGACCTCCAAGTTTTGATTGGAGACGATGGTTCTATACACCGATCCACCAACACTGGATATGTCATCACAGCTGAGCGCTCATAACATTACTGAATACTCATTGGCTGTCGGAGAATGTGTGACGTAGGTACACAGAACGAGACTAAAAACACGAATGCCATCGTTCGTGACTCCAACTATAGTATAGTGATTTCCGTTAAAATGTATTGTTTGTAGTATCTGTTAATAAAATGTGAACGAATTTGGATAACTACTGTTGCATTTTTGGTCTTTGCAAGGAAGAATGTTCTATTCGCTAACAAGGAATAGTGTACTTGAACTGCTCACGAGTAGCCTAACTCACAACAGTGCTAGTGGTTTTGATACAAAGCAGAGCAACGGCAACGATAAACAAAGTAAACATTGCTTTATATCTACAACAGTTGCCAAAGCTGACATTTCGTCACAAAGGAATCCAAGTAATATCGCAGAACGATAAAGAACCGGCAGATAAAACATTAGCATTTCTGTGAGGCAGTGGTGTTGTATAGGCTCGACTGAGTGGACAATGTACATGAGGAACACAATGATGACGCAACATGCTTAACAAATGAGAATGATATTCAACAAGTGTCGAACCATGTAGTTCATCATCCTTGTCCGACAGGGAGCCACAAATCTCGTCTCTAGCGACGCGTTGTAAAAGATCAATCATCGTCCAGCTAACAGGTACTAAACATAAAAACGTACATGGAAGATCATCCGCAGCATAGTAAAAAAAAAAAAAGTATGAACAGATTTCGAATAACTCCGCATCAATATGACAGTGAAAAACTATGGTTATTCAAGCGAGGATAAGGTGCATTAATTGCGAAACCTGGTGTTTGCGCGCTTCAAGGATGCTCGATACAATTTACATGATGTGGATGATAATGACCTGCTACTGTATGTACATCAAATTTCGCGCGACTTAGATTACAATGATTTCGAGCGAAGCACTAGATGGTTGCATAACTTCAAACAGTGCTACAGAATTGAAAGACGTAAGATGCACACAGCACACTGCGGAATCAGCGCGATAATTTGTAAATTATATAAACGAACCTATCCCATCGTTCAGTAAGGAAATTGTTTTCAACTCTGACCAATAGGGATTTGAAGAGGAAATGCGTATGAAAGGAACCCTGGAAATTAGAGGCACCAAGAGAGTTATATCAAGATCAACTAACATCAATGCCTTAACAGATTCGTATACAATTATGCGGACTGTTAACCTGGTTGGCAAATTGGCTAGAAAGTTATTTATTGTGCTATGCGAACATGATGTACTCTGCACCCTACGATTCTGTCTCGTGTGCGTGATCTTGCAAGGGCAACAGGGAATTATTTACGTCACAGCAAGCAAGAGTGGCAAAATGGGCGTAACTGCTACTATGGTATGAGAAATGCTTTCACCCAATAGTGATCAATGAGACGGCGAAATACCCTCAGACATAGCTGCACAACAGCAACAGTTTCACGTAATAAAATTATACAGCCGACCAGTTGCAATGCAACTGGTCGGCTGTTTATAATTTTATTAATGTAATAATTCCAATACCAAAGAAAGCTGGTGTTGACAGATGTGAATATTACCGAACTGTTGTTGTTGTTGTGGTCTTCAGTCCTGAGACTGGTTTGATGCAGCTCTCCATGCTACTCTATCCTGTGCAAGCTTCTTCATCTCCCAGTACCTACTGCAACCTACATCCTTCTGAATCTGCTTAGTGTATTCATCTCTTGGTCTCCCCCTACGATTTTTACCCTCCACGCTGCCCTCCAATACTAAATTGGTGATCCCTTGATGCCTCAGAACATGTCCTACCAACCGATCCCTTCTTCTGGTCAAGTTGTGCCACAAACTTCTCTTCTCCCCAATCCTATTCAATACCTCCTCATTAGTTACGTGATCTACCCATCTAATCTTCAGCATTCTTCTGTAGCACCACATTTCAAAAGCTTCTATTCTCTTCTTGTCCAAACTATTTACCGTCCATGTTACACTTCCATACATGGCTACACTTCATACAAATACTTTCAGAAATGACTTCCTGACACTTAAATCTATACTCGATGTTAACAAATTTCTCTTCCTCAGAAACGCTTTCCTTGCCATTGCCAGTCTACATTTTATATCCTCTCTACTTCGACCATCATCAGTTATTTTGCTCCCCAAATAGCAAAACTCCTTTACTACTTTAAGTGTCTCATTTCCTAATCTAATACCCTCAACATCACCCGACTTAATTCGACTACATTCCATTATCCTCGTTTTGCTTTTGTTGATGTTCATCTTATATCCCCCTTCAAGACACCATCCATTCCGTTCAACTGCTCTTCCAAGTCCTTTGCTGTTGTTGTTGTTGTTGTGGTCTTCAGTCCTGAGACTGGTTTGATGCAGCTCTCCATGCTACTCTATCCTGTGCAAGCTTCTTCATCTCCCAGTATCTACTGCAACCTACATCCTTCTGAATCTGCTTCGTGTATTCATCTCTTGGTCTCCCTCTACGATTTTTACCCTCCACACTGCCCTCCAATGCTAAATTTGTGATCCCTTGATGCCTCAAAACATGTCCTACCAACCGATCCCTTCTTCTAGTCAAGTTGTGCCACAAACTTCTCTTCTCCCCAATCCTATTCAATACCTCCTCATTAGTTACGTGATCTACCCATCTAATCTTCAGCATTCTTCTGTAGCACCACATTTCAAAAGCTTCTATTCTCTTCTTGTCCAAACTATTTACCGTCCATGTTACACTTCCATACATGGCTACACTTCATACAAATACTTTCAGAAATGACTTCCTGACACTTAAATCTATACTCGATGTTAACAAATTTCTCTTCCTCAGAAACGCTTTCCTTGCCATTGCCAGTCTACATTTTATATCCTCTCTACTTCGACCATCATCGGTTATTTTACTCCCTAAATAGCAAAACTCCTTTACTACTTTAAGTGTCTCATTTCCTAATCTAATTCCCTCAGCATCACCCGACTTAATTTGACTACATTTCATTATCCTCGTTTTGCTTTTGTTGATGTTCATCTTATATCCTCCTATCAAGACACTGTCCATTCCGTTCAACTGCTCTTCCAAGTCCTTTGCTGTCTCTGACAGAATTACAATGTCATCGGCGAACCTCAAAGTTTTTACTTCTTCTCCATGAATTTTAATACCTACTCCGAATTTTTCTTTTGTTTCCTTTACTGCTTGCTCAATATACAGATTGAATAACATCGGGGAGAGGCTACAACCCTGTCTTACTCCTTTCCCAACCACTGCTTCCCTTTCATGCCCCTCGACTCTTATAACTGCCATCTGGTTTCTGTACAAACTGTAAATAGCCTTTCGCTCCCTGTACTTTACCCCTGCCACCTTTAGAATTTGAAAGAGAGTATTCCAGTCAACATTGTCAAAAGCTTTCTCTAAGTCTACAAATGCTAGAGACGTACGTTTGCCTTTCCTTAATCTTTCTTCTAAGATAAGTCGTAAGGTCAGTATTGCCTCACGTGTTCCAGTATTTCTACGGAATCCAAACTGATCTTCCCCGAGGTCGGCTTCTACTAGTTATTCCATTCGTCTGTAAAGAATTCGTGTCAGTACTTTGCAGCTGTGGCTTATTAAACTGATTGTTCGGTAATTTTCACATCTGTCAACACCTGCTTTCTTTGGGATTGGAATTATTATATTCTTCTTGAAGTCTGAGGGTATTTCGCCTGTTTCATACATCTTGCTCACCAGATGGTAGAGTTTTGTCAGGACTGGCTCTCCCAAGGCCGTCAGTAGTTCCAATGGAATGTTGTCTACTCCGGGGGCCTTGTCTCGACTCAGGTCTTTCAGTGCTCTGTCAAACTCTTCACGCAGTATCGTATCTCCCATTTCATCTTCATCTACATCCTCTTCCATTTCCATAATATTGTCCTCAAGTGCATCGCCCTTGTATAGACCCTCTATATACTCCTTCCACCTTTCTGCTTTCCCTTCTTTGCTTAGAACTGGGTTTCCATCTGAGCTCTTGATGTTCATACAAGTGGTTCTCTTATCTCCAAAGGTCTCTTTAATTTTCCTGTAGGCAGTATCTATCTTACCCCTAGTGAGATAAGCCTCTACATCTTTACATTTGTCCTCTAGCCATCCCTGCTTAGCCATTTTGCACTTCCTGTCGATCTCATTTTTGAGACGTTTGTATTCCTTTTTGCCTGCTTCATTTACTACATTTTTATATTTTCTCCTTTCATCAATTAAATTCAATATTTCTTCTGTTACCCAAGGATTTCTACTAGCCCTCTTCTTTTTACCTACTTGATCCTCTGCTGCCTTCACTACTTCATCCCTCAAAGCTACCCATTCTTCTTCTACTGTATTTCTTTCCCCCATTCCTGTCAATTGCTCCCTTATGCTCTCCCTGAAACTCTGTACAACCTCTGATTCTTTCAGTTTATCCAGGTCCCATCTCCTTAAATTCCCACCTGTTTGCAGTTTCTTCAGTTTTAATCTACAGGTCATAACCAATAGATTGTGGTCAGAGTCCATATCTGCCCCTGGAAATATCTTACAATTTAAAACCTGGTTCCTAAATCTCTGTCTTACCATTATATAATCCATATGATACATTTTAGTATCTCCATGGTTCTTCCATGTATACAACCTTCTTATTTGATTCTTGAACCAAGTGTTAGCTATGATTAAGTTGTGCTCTGTGCAAAATTCTACCAGGCGGCTTACTCTTTCATTTCTTCCCCCCAATCCATATTCACCTACTACGTTTCCTTCTCTCCCTTTTCCTACACTCGAATTCCAGTCACCCATGACTATTAAATTTTCATCTCCCTTCACTATCTGAATAATTTCTTTTATTTCATCATACATTTCTTCAAATTCTTCGTCATCTGCAGAGCTAGTTGGCATATAAACTTGTACTACTGTAGTAGGTGTGGGCTTCGTATCTATCTTGGCCACAATAATGCGTTCACTATGCCGTTTGTAGTAGCTTACCCGCATTCCTATTTTCCTATTCATTATTAAACCTACTCCTGCATTACCCCTATTTGACTTTGTATTTATAACCCTGTATTCGCCTGACCAAAAGTCTTGTTCCTCCTGCCACCAAACTTCACTAATTCCCACTATATCTAACTTTAACCTATCCATTTCCCTTTTTAAATTTTCTAACCTACCTGCCCGATTAAGGGATCTGACATTCCACGCTCCGATCCGTAGAACGCCGGTTTTCTTTCTCCTGACAACGACATCCTCTTGAGTAGTCCCCGCCCGGAGATCCTTATGGGGGACTATTTTACCTCCGGAATATTTTACCCAAGAGGACGCCATCATCATTTAATCATACAGTAAAGCTGCATGCCCTCGGGAAAAATCACGGCCGTAGTTTCCCCTTGCTTTCAGCCGTTCGCAGTACCAGCACAGCAAGGCCGTTTTGGTTATTGTTACAAGGCCAGATCACTCAATCATCCAGACTGTTGCCCTTGCTACTACTGAAAAGGCTGCTGCCCCTCTTCAGGAACCACACGTTTGTCTGGCCTCTCAACAGATACCCCTCCGTTGTGGTTGTACCTACGGTACGGCTATCTGTATCGCTGAGGCACGCAAGCCTCCCCACCAACGGCAAGGTCCATGGTTCATGGGGGTTACCGAACTATCAGTTTAATAAGTCACAGCTGCAAAATACTAACGCGAATTCTTCACAGACGAATGGAAAAACTGGTAGAAGACGACCTCGGGGAAGATCAGTTTGGATTCCGTAGGAATATTGGAATACGTGAGGGAATGCTGTCTCTACGACTTATCTTAGAAGAAAGATTAAGGAAAGATAAACCTACGTTTCTAGCATTTGTAGACTTAGAGAAAGCTTTTGACAATGCTGACTGGAATACTCTCTTTCAAATTCTAAAGGTGGCAGGGGTAAAATACAGAGATCGAAAGGCTTTTTACAATTTGTACAGAAACCAGATGGCAGTTATAAGAGTCGAGGGGCAAGAAAGGGAAGCAGTGGTTGGGAAGGGAGTGAGACAGGGCTGTAGTTTCACCCTGATGTTATTCAATCTGTATAGTGAGCAAGCAGTAAAGGAGACAAAAGAAAAATTCGGAATAGGTATTAAAATCCATGGAGAAGAAATAAAAACTTTGAGGTTCGCCGATGACATTATAATTCTGTCAGAGACAGCAAAGGACTTGGAAGAGAAGTTGAACACAATGGACAGTGTCTTGAAAGGAGGATATAAGCTGAACATCAACAAAAGCAAAACGAGGATAATGGAATGTAGCCGAATTAAGTCGGGTGATGCTGAGGGAATTAGATTAGGAAATGAGAGTCTGCTATTTGGGGATCAAAATAACTGATAATGGTCGAAATAGAGAGGATATAAAATGTAGACTGGCAATGACAAGGAAAGCGTTTCTGAAGAAGAGGAATTTGTTAACATCGAGTATAGATTTAAGTGTCAGGAAGTCGTTTCTGAAAGTATTTGTATGGAGTGTAGCCATGTATGGAAGTGAAACGTGGACGATAAATAGTTTGGACAAGAAGAGAATAGAAGCTTTCGAAATGTGGTGCTACAGAAGAATGCTGAAGATTAGATGGGTAGATCACATAACTAATGAGGAGGTATTGAATAGGATTGGGAAGAAGATGTGTTTGTGGCACAACGTGACTAGAAGAAGGGATTGGTTGGTAGGACATGTTCTGAAGCATCAAGGGATCACGAATTTAGTATTGGAGGACAGCTTGGAGGGAAAAAATCGTAGAGGGAGACCAAGAGATGAATACACTAAGCAGATTCAGAAGGATGTAGATTGCAGTAAGTACTTAGAGATGAAGCTTGCACAGGATAGAGTAGCATGGAGAGCTGCATCAAACCAGTCTCAGGACTGAAGAGCACAACAACAACAACATATATGTATTGTGGTGGTGCAGTTAAAATGCCTAACTCGTTGAAAAGGTATCTACATGACGACCACGTTTGAACGCCACGTATATTCGTGTTGCTCGCTTTTGTACAATCAATCCTTTCCTTTTAAGTGATGAGTTACCCCAGAAAATTATTCTGCGAGACATCTTAGAGTGGAAATATGGAAAATATATCAAGAGGTTAGAGACTACAGAAAAATACCAACTGGCGAAATTTTATTATCGTCTAGTGGCGGGTGACTGTATAAGTAGCATTCTGATTCCAGCAACCCTTCTGGAATCCAAACTGTGATGTGCTACCTAAATTGTTTCTACTAAATGTCAAATTATTCTTGAGTACATGTCAGTAAGAAAATTGTATGATAATGATTTAAGTCTCTCTTGTGACCTTTCTTATAAAGCGTTTCAACAATTGCATATTTCAATTTGTCTTGAAAACTTCCCTCTGCTAGTGATGTATTATATATATCACTGAGGACATTACTCATTAAGTTACAGCAACCATTCGGAATTTTGTTTGAAATTCCATCAGCACTATATGAGCTTTCGTTTTTTGTAGTTGTTTTTACAGTGAAGTATGCTGGTGCTAGTTCCAACTGCTTGAAGTGTTGTGGCATGACATTTTTGTTATTTTTTCTTGCTTCTTCAACTGCGCCACTTAATCCAATTTTTGCTGCTACATTTAGAAAGTGACTGTTAAAAAAACAGTACTCGCAACTTGTGAATTTTTTTTGTTATGGTATCGTGATCAGTGGATGGCTGTCCTGTCTCCCGTTTGACAGTATCCAACATAGTTTTAATCATATTATCATAAATATAATTATCTTGAGCGATGATTGTGTCAAAGCATAATAAGAGTCAACATTTGATTGAGGCCCCTACCACAGGAGTCGTTGGTAGACCGAGCGAGGTGGCGCAGTGGTTAACGCACTGGACTCGCATTCGGGAGAACGACGGTTCAATCCCGAGTCCGGCCATCCTGATTTAGTTTTTCCGTGATTTCCCTAAATGCCGGGATGGTTCCTTTGAAAGGGCACGGCCGACTTCCTTCCCCATCCTCCCCTAATCCGATGAGACCGATGACCTCGCTGTCTGGTCTCCTACTTCAAAACAACCCAACCCAACCTTTAGTAGAAGCCGCAATTAAATACTGACTCTTAGCATGCTTTGAGGCGTCCATTGCCCAAGCAATACTTATGGGTTATCGACTTGTCTGTCGAAACTAGTATAGTACTGTACACTGAACTATGGCTGCCAGTCGCTTTCAGAGGGGCGATGGACGCACGAATTTCGAAGCTTTAACCGTCTAATTGTTAAGTGACATGTGGGCCAATGTTAGCAGTTCATACTGCAGCGGTGGTGCCAGCTGGTGTGCTTACAAGCTGTTACAACTCGTGGCATGGGATGGTATGTGAGCATTGACTGAAATGGTCTTGATACTTACGTCTTTGAGGTCGGGATTGTCGGTCGGCTTGGTGACGAGCGGCTGCAAGTGCTCCCCCTTCCCGTTGGCCGCAGGCACTGCTGCCGGGGTGCCCAGCAGCGGCTTGCTGATTTCCTTGAGCTCACGACCCTCTTGCTGACCGCCCGCTGCCTCCGCGTCCTTCCCGTTGGCTTTGGCGGCCGCCCGCTGCCGACCACGCCGGCTGCGCATGACGGCGTAGCCCAGGAGGAAAACGACCAGCGCCATGATGATAGCGAGAACAACGTACGACCCCGCCGAGTTGAGCGGAGTCTCTTCTGGTGGCTTCTCACTGCCGGCAACGATGACGCGGGCCGTGTCATTGGATGATGTGTCGTCTGTGGGCATCACCGTTTCTACCTCTGATATCTCATCCTGGTCAATGTCGACCGGTTCCGGACCAGGCGTTGGCTCCTTGTCAGCCCACTCCGGAGCACCCGGCTCCACTGGAACTTCGGATGTGAGCACAGGTGGTGGGGGAGGTGACGTCTCTGCTGTAGGTAGAGCAGGTTCTTCCAGAGGTACAGCAGGTTCTTCTGGAGGGAGAGTAGGTTCTTCCGATGGCACTGCTTCGACGGCAGGTACCGGAGGGGCTGTAGCGATGCGTTCCTCTACCTCACCTTGGGGTGCTGTTGAAGAAGACACTCCTTCAGCTTCAACATTGACAGGCGGTACTGTGTGTATAGGAGCCTCTGATGTTGTCACATATTCTTCCTTAGGCAGGTCTAAACGTAAGATCCCGCCATGGCCTACTGGCTTCTCGGTGGTGGTCGTAGTCAGTGGAGACTCTGAGGAGGACGACATCTGTCTCCCAGATTCTAGTGGAATAATTCGGTTAACTATCAGCCCATCTTCGTGTATTTCTTTTGGTCCTAGCGAGGTAACTTCAGCTTCATCAGTTTCATTGGTCTTCTCTACATCCCAGTCGACTCCTCCGAAGGGGAACAGCATACCAGAGCCCTCTTCTTCGCCATCGTCCTGTGGACTAACGCTACTTCCTCTCTCTGTATCATTCACCAGAACGCCAAATTTACTGTCGGATTCAGTTACAGTACTGTCTTCGGTAGATGCAATCATGTTCTCGTCATCAGCACCGGGAGGGACTAGAGGCGAATCACCTTCGTCTGTTTCTTCTTCGTCTTCTTCATCTATCAGTAACGTTCTTTCATCCGGCTCTTCTGTCGTAGTTGCCCCGTCATGTCCATTGGTATCTATAAAACCAGTAATTGGGCCTAGTGGCAAACTGTCATCACTATCACCCTCTCCAGAACCTTCAGCTTCACCTATAACTTTTATGTCTGTCTCAGCTTCTTCATTGTCGAGGTTTGGTTCCACGTCATGAGCTGGTACGACAGCCTCTGAGGTCATATTTGTGTGTACTGTATCTACTGGCGCAGGCGTTGTTTCAGTCGATTCCTCAGTGGCTACTTTTGCGTGAACGGCCTTCAAGTCATCAGTATTTTCCACTTCATTAGCTTTTTCTTCAATTTCCTCCTCGCCTTCTTCATAGTCTTTATCAGAGTCTTCTTCAGGTGACAGCGGAGAAGAATCCAAAGTTTCCTTTTTGTCTGCAGTTTCGGGAGATGAAGAGTGAGTTTCATTAGAATGTTGAGCGGTTTCTTGCTCACCTTCCTTTCCGTTATCGAGTGGTACACGGTGAGGGACACTGACTTCATCTGTAGTTGATTCTGTCTCCTCCTCATAGTCGTAGTCCTCGTCCTCGTCCACTGCTTCATCTTCATTTTTCATCACTTCATTAAAGATGTCTTCAGCATCTGTATTAGCCGCCTCCTCTTTTACGTCACTCTCGCCCTCGGGGTCGGGAACAAAACCAGCCGCAACAGGTTCTGACTCTTCTTTATGTTCAGGTACCTCGCTGATGCCGTCGACATCGCCCGTCTCGTCCGGAGCGGATTCGGCACGATTTCCTTCCACCGTTTCCGCCGCTGGAGGGCCCGATTCTGGCGGTGTCTCGCTTGGAAGCTGGGCGCTAGCGTCGGCGTCCACAGCCGCCGGGACTGGTGGCGGTATCGTGGGTTCATAGATATCGTCTTCTAGGGAACGAGTGGTGTCCTCATTCGACGCAGGGACGGGTGGCGCTGAGCTGGAGCTAAGGGCGCTCTCGACACCAACGTTCTGCGGGCCAAGCTGAGAGGTGCCCGAAGCATCGTCTGCTCCCCCCGTTCCGGTACTACCATCAATTTCTTCGTCATAGTCGTCGTCGACGAAGTCGTCTCCAGTCTCCTCATCGAGCTCTTCGTCCTCGCCGATTCCGTCGCCCTCGCCACCACCAGATCCTTCGAGGGCGTCCAACGGGTCTGCTTGGCGCCGCAGCCTAGTCCCCGTCGTCGAGCCTACGCGACTTTCGCAGAGGCGACGCGCTCCAGATAGAGACAACCCTCTCAGCTGCTCGGGACCAGTGCAAGCAGCTCCTGCACCCACCGCCACGTGTTCGCCCGTGCGTTGCTCGCGCAGCCGCAGCAAAGCACACGTACAATGTAGCGGGTTTCCCGACACATCCACCCTGTGTAACGTCGCCACAAGCTTGGGAGACAAGTGGGTCAGACTGTTGCCGCTGAGGTCAAGGAGCTTCAAGGAGTGTGGAAGATCCGCCGCCAAGTTCGTTAGACGGTTGCGCGCGAGGGTGAGGCGACGTAGGCGTCTCAGGCCAGTGAAGGTGTCCGCTCGCACGCTGGCGATGTCGCAGTCGGACACGTCCAGGTCCCTCAGCGTGTCCGACACGAGCACTGGCAATGAAGCCAGCGGGTTGCCACTCAGACGTAGCGTCTCCAAACTGTCGCTGCGCTTCACCAGAGAAGCTATCTGGTCGGTGTTCGACAACTCGCAGAAAGACAAGTCCAGGACACGCAGCTTGTGTAGTACACGTAACGACCGCAGCCGCGACCCGACTACCTCATTATCAGTGAGGTACAGTTCTTCGAGGTGGCGAGCGTGATGCGCGAGGCGTTCCTCCAGGAAATGTGCCAGACCCGGAGCGTCGGGAAGGACGCGGATCGAACGCAGGTCAGTGGGCAGCTCGGTGTGCTTCCCGCGGGCAGTCTCGAAGCGGGAGCAGTTGGCGGCTCGTCCGCCCTCGGGCAGGCGGTAACAGAGGCAGCCGGGACTGCAGAGGCCTGACGCCGCCGGTGCTCCCTCCGATAGCGGCAGCACCAGCAGCAGGAGTAGCGTGCACGAGGAGCTCATGGCGCCCCTCATCTTGAACCTCAGCGATCTGAAACACGTAACAAAAATAAGCTGCATGTCTCACGTCTGTTAAGCACGCTTGAGATTCGTACACTATTAAAAAGCAGTTACTATTGAATCTGTATATTGAGCCAGCAATAAAGGAAACAAAAGAAAAATTCGGAGTAGATATTAAACTCCATGGAGAAAAATAAAAACTTTGAAGTTCGCCGATGACATTGTAATTCTGTCAGAGACAGCAAAGAACTTGGAAGAGCAATTGAACGGAATGGACAGTGTCTTGAAAGGAGGATATAAGATGAACATCAACAAAAGCAAAACGAGGATAATGGAATGTAGTCGAATTAAGACGGGTGATGTTGGGGGAATTAGATTAGGAAATGAGATACTTAAAGTAGTAAAGGAGGTTTGCTATTTGGGGAGCAAAATACCTGATGATGGTCGAAGTAGAGAGGATATAAAATGTAGACAGGCAATGGCAAGGAAAGCGTTTCGGAAGATGAAAAATTTGTTAAGATCGAGTATAGATTTAAATGTCAGGAAGTCGTTTCTGAAAGTATTTGTATGGAGTGTAGCCATATATGGAAGTGAAACGTGGACGATAAATAGCTTAGACAAGAAGAGAATAGAAGCTTTCGAAATGTGGTGTTACAGAAGAACGCTGAAGATTAGATGGGTAGATCACATAACTAATGAGGAGATATTGGACAGAATTGGGGAAAAGAGGAGCTTGTGGTACAACTTGACTAGAAGAAGGGATCGGTTGGTAGGACATGTTCTGAGACATCGAGGGATCACCAATTTAGTATTGGAGGGCAGTGTAGAGGGTAAAAATCGTAGAGGGAGACCAAGAGATGAATACACTAAGCAGATTCAGAAGGATGTAGGCTGCAGTAGGTACTGGGAGATGAAGAAGCTTGCACAGGATAGAGTAGCATGGAGAGCTGCATCAAACCACTCTCAGGACTGAAGACCACAACAACAACAACAACTATTTATTACCAGATCTGCGTCATCCATCAGATGCGCGGATGCGGCCTCACAGACTGTGTCAAATTTACAACATTAATAAAGTACAATGCGAACAATATAAGACATTACTAGTAATTTAAACAAGTCCTCATCAAAATTATCTAGACATCTATTAATGTACAGGATGTTTATAAATGGATATCGGGGTTTTAACGCTTTATACTATTTATTACATTAAACTTAGTTATAAATGATATGTCAAATGAAAGAGCAGCTCAAACAGTTTTACCAAGAACCTTATAAATGTTAAATAATAGCGAAGTACGCAATTGGTTGTACTTCACTGTACCCAAGCGCTGCATAGGCCGCAAGGGGCCCAATGACAGGGCTTGCTTTGCATGGCCTCCCACTCCACCCGACCTATCGCCATGCGATTCTTTCCTTCAAGGATCATGTGTACGTGCCTCCGCTACCAGCAGACCCCCCTGAATTAAGAACCCGGACTGAATCAGCTGTTGCTACATTCACTGAAGACACACTTATCAACGTTTGGGAAGAACACGGCTATAGACTTGATGTGTGCCGTGTGACAAATGGTGCTCACATTGGACATTTATAAGGTTCTTGGTAAAACTGTTTAAGTTGCTCTTTCATTTGACATTTCATTTGTAACTGTAAGTTTAATATACTAAATATTACAAAGCGTTAAAACCCTGATATTCATTTGTAAACACCCTGTATATTTTCCGCCCCTGGCAGCTGAATGGTCAGCGCGACGGAATGCCATACGTAACGGCCTAGGTTCGATTCCCGGGTGTCGTGTTGTCCTTATCATCATCATTTCATCCCCATCGATACGCAAGTCGCCGAAGTGGCGTCAACTCGAAAGACTTGCACCAGGCGAACGGTCTACCCGACGGGAGGCCCCAGCCACACGGCATTTTAATGTATAAGAACTGTGTCCGCACTTTGCTTTTATGACGGCTTGAATTCTGCTGGCGACAATTTCAATGAGGTGTTTAGATGCCTGTGGAGGAATGGTAGCCCATTCTTCATCAAGAGCAGAACGCAGAGAATGTAATGATGTTGGACGCTGAGGTATGGAACGTAGTCAACGTTCTGACTCATTCCAGCAGTGTTCCACTGGGTTCAGGTCGGGACCCTGGTAAGGCCAGTCCATTTCAGGAATGTTACTGTCGAACTACACAGGACCAGCTTAATGACAGGGTGCCCTTTCATGCTGCTATAAACAATCGTCGGGTCTGCTAACAGTTCTTCTACTGTACACAATACACAATGCTGTCAAATGAGTTCATCTCCTTCAGCGTTTAGCGTTTTCAAATGGCTCTGAGCACTATGGGACTTAACTTCTGAGGTCATCAGTCCCCTAGAACTTAGAACTACTTAAACCTAACTAACCTAAGGACATCACACACATCCATGCCCGAGGCAGGATTCGAACCTGCGACCGTAGCGGTCGCGCGGTTCCAGACTGTAGCGCCTAGAACAGCTCGGCCACTCTTAGCGTTTTATTAAGCGCAATATTAATATGGGAGCTACGCCCTAACTACAAAAAACACCCCCTGCAGTAAGACCACTTCTCTGCACTTCACTGTTGGTACTACAGACGAGGACAGATAACGTTCTCGAGGCATTCGTCAAACTTAAACCGTACCATCGCACTGTCACATAGTATAGCACGATGCATTACTCCAAATCACTCGTTTTCAGGCACCCACTGTGTAGTGAGGTACCTCTTTACACCACCTCAAGCGCCGCTTAACACCGACTACAGAAATTTAACTCCTCACGCGAAGTCACTGTGCTAGTTGGATTGCCGGTAGCACTTTGGAACTCCCGAGTAATTCCTTGCGCTGATTCCATGCAATGTTTTACAGTAACTCGCCACAGTGTTCGGCAGACCCTGTGCATCAATATCTGAGATTTACCTGGTCTTGGTTTAACTGTGGCCGTTCTTCTCGTTTCCACTACGCAGTCACATTATTTTGGTGGTTTTAGAAGAATTGAAATGTCCCCGCCTGACTTGTTACTCACGTGGCATCCGAAGACTGGCTCACATTCGAAGTCACCGAGTCGCCTGACCGACCCATTCTGCAGTTACTACTACTCCACTGACAACACAATATTCCATGCCTCCTTTTATGATGGCAGATCCGCCTCGCCTGATACGTAGTGGTCAACTGCATATTACGTAGGGTGTCCGGATAGTTGTAATTGTGTGCCTCATACCTGTTGCTAAATGAACTTAGGTTTTCCTTGACATGGGTGAGGCACATAATACACGATGGCTGTAAAATCATTATTCCCAACTTTCTGAACAACAGCTTGCAGAGCTCCTACTTACTATCAAAATGATAATTTTTACTGAAATAATTTCTTGATGTACGGGTCCACAGCCTCAAAGTACTGTCCAAATGATGGAACCATTGTAACCACCTTAGTCTGTCTGTTTTATTCCATTAATGCACCATCAGCCTTACGCCATTTTCAAATGTATGATTTGGTAATGCACGCGTTACATTTAACAAAGCTTGTTTCGTGTTATGTGAAGACAAGCACGTTCTTATAAATGCATAGACTATGTCGAATGTTACTGACCAGTTTCAGCCTTACGGAATTTTCAAATGTATGATACTAGTGATGTGTGTCACGTTAAAAAACTTGTTTCGTGTTATATGGGGATCAAGTTCTCACAAATACGAGTACATATGCTGAATGAAATATTTGTAACATTCGACACACACACACACACACACACACACACACACACACACACACACACACACATATATATATATATATATATATATATATATATATATATCCGCACATAACACGAAAAAAGTTTTTAAATGTGACTTACATCACCAGTATCATACATTTGAAAATGACCCAACACCGAAACTGGCCAGTTACATTCGACATAACCTATGTATTTATGGGAACGTGTCTCTCTCTATGTAACACGAAACAAGTTTTTAAAATGTAATACGCACATTCCCAGTATCATACATTTGAAAATGGTGTAAGGCTGAAATTGGACAATAATGTAACTTATAATAATGGTGCATTAAAGGAATAAAACTGACAACCTAGGCTGGTTAGAATGGTTCCACCATTTACACGATTTTTACAGTCTTTCTGTATAGTCGAGACATATGTTTTCGCTCAGGTTATATACCATACGCTAAGTATTTCCTTAATTTATTTTCATCTAAGACAAACCGCTCCTTGGCTCTTCCGAGTAGAATATCTGAATCCGTAACTGACTGGGAAGAATTATTTCCTTTGGCTATAAGTGCAGTGTTATCGGCAAATTGCAAGCGACCATCTTGGCGTAGAACATTAACCAAAATTAGAAAAACGAGAGAAAGTATGACACGCTCTCGGGGCGAAAACCCTCCTGTTACCCCACGACGCATACAAAAGTTAATTTTCATCCCGCGGAATAAAAGTTGAGTACTGTATGCGTCGTAGGGTGACATGAAGAGTTGTGAATATGACAAATGTCGTTGGCGCCCAACTGCATTTTAACAATGAATGAACAATATAAGTTTTGATTCTAACTGAAAATTACCCGTTTGACGAGTTAAAATGACTACACTGTCGAATTTGTGAAGTAGAGAAAAAGACAGACTAAATGGTTATTCTAATCTAAGATATGACAGCTAGAGGGGCAAATTATTTTTATTGAAAGCAAAGCATTGTTACTCTATGTTCTAGTCAGACCAACTAAGAAGCTCTTTCACAGTATTTGTATAACCGAGAATTTCTGGAAAAAATTGAAGTGCTCGTAGAGTTCCGCTGAGCAAGATAAAAATATAAATGGTTTTTCTCCCAAGTTCTTCTCAAATGGTTTTTTTGTATATACGCGGCACGTATTAGGACTCGGTTTACTCATCATCAGGCTATTGCTTGTCATTACGCGAATCAGATTCACATCTCTCGCCAAGTTGTAACATATATTTAGTACGTCATGAACTCGAGTGCTCCCGAGTGACCATTGGGACTGATGTCTGTGCCCGTCAGAATAAAATAACAAGGTTAAGGAAAAACTGGTTCGTGAAATATTGTACGGCCCTCATATTCTATCGCAACTACACTACCTGACAAAAAAAGTGATGCACCCAGAAGGGGAGGAGGGAATGAAATGAAATTTCACCGGTTGAAAGGGTATGTGCTATTATTTCAATGATTACAAAATCGAGTCAAAATGGTTCAAATGGCTCTGAGCACTATGGGACTTAACATCTGAGGTCATCAGTCACCTAGAACTTAGAACTACTTAAACCTAACTAACCTAAGGACATCACACACATCCATGCCCGAGGGAGGATTCGAACCTGCGACCGTAGCAGTCGCGCAGTTCTGGACTGAAGCGCCCAGAACCGCTCGGTCACCGCGGCCGGCAAAATCGAGTCAAATTTACGAAGAATTTGGCAGAGTGAGACCATTCATCAGTAGGACGTTGCACCCTGTCTGGCCTAGATGCATGCACTGATTCAGTTGGGAAGGATGCCATAAAACCATATCCCCTCATTGGGCAATGGGGCCCACAACTGTTGTAATTGGTCCTTGATATCCTGGGTACTAGCACTGGGACGGAGTTGACATCCTAGCTGGTCTCACACATGACCTATCGTGGACAGATTTGCTGGCCACGGGAATACCTCAGCATCGCGCAGACGGTTCCTACACACACTTGCCGGGTACGAGGACGAGCATTGTCCTTTTGGAAAATGGCACCACGAGATGAAGGATGTCCGTGACGCCAGCGATCCCTCATTCACTACTATGCGTGATCTGAAGTCGTACCCACACTTTGACCCTAGGAGTTACACTGTCGCGCCTCTTCAAAACATTGGAAGAATGGGGCTTCTACTTCCGCCATATTCGCCGACGTTGGCCGCCTAGAGTAGTGCACAATTGCGATTCATCATTGAACACTACACGACGTCATCATCAACAGTCCATGAATACCGGTCACGGCATCATTCCAAATGCAGCCGTTAGTGTTGTGGCGTTAACGGTATTCTACGCATGGGACGGCAGTTTCCTAGTCTGGCTGCTTTTAGTTTCCGACCAATATACAGTGTGACACAGAATGTTGCAGGGAATCCATTACTTGCAGGCGCTGATGTGAAGGGGTTACGATGTGCTTACTGCACACTAAGGAAATCGTCTCTTGTGGTGGTCAAATGTGGTCGACAGGAACCTTGATGAGAAGGCCTCCCCTCACATTCCCATGCAGTCCAAAATCCAGCTGCTGTAGCATCCGAATGCCCCACAAGTCTGAATACTGAGCAATTCGACCAGCCGGTCAAATTGATACCCACAATGATGCCCTTTTCAAACTGTGCCATGTACTGACACGAGGTCTCTCACAAGTACGTGGCATCTCCGTATCCTTGCCAGTGATCACTCCACATCTGACGCTACTGACGCCCCTTACATATCCTACCAGCCTTGGTAACAACACTAAACAGGAATAGTATTAATCCTCTTTGACGGCCATGCTACCTATCACAGAGAAATGCAGTGCGAATTACTTACATATTCAACAATGTTGTGTACGTATACAAAGCTACACTGATACCTTAACATGTCTTCTCGGCGTATAACTTTTTTTGTAAGAAAGTCGGCAGCGAGTACTGTTCACGGACTCTAAGGCGTTCCACGAAGCCAGAGGCAGCCGCTGAGGTTGCCTCACTGCAAACCGAGAGCGCCCATGCGCCCGCTGTGTTTGCGGACTCCGCCCATTCGCTGGAAGCGCACACTTCTGCGTGCCATTTTCTTTGTCACAGCCAAACTGTCTGCGTCGTGTCGGACAACTCATTCTCGTGAATTACAACTATCTGTATACTCTGTGATTCAGCTTATTTTGTGTGACGGAGGATACTTCCGGGTTCACTGTCATAGCCCCTCCAACTTCGCGAATGAATCGACATAGATAAATTCTGTTTTTCCCCATTTCTATCATTTCCCGATATATGTGTTGGAAGTAATACGTCGCTGGAAGTGTACATTCTCGGAATTTTAACAGCGAAGCTCCTCGCGAGGCATTATTTCTTAAACCAATATGAGGACCACGGACAGTAACCAAAAGTTTGTAATTATGTGTAATCTGATGTTAAGAGGATACAAATTCGAAATGTTATTCACATTTCTTTGTCTTCCACTAGTTACTTAAAAACACATTGAATGACCAAGCTTACGTTTCGTTTCGTTTGTTTTGCGAATATCAGAAGGTGGTGTCAACATGTAAACTTCGTGACACAAGCTTGATGTTAGGGTGGAATTTGAACCTATTATAACTGTTTATTTTGTCGTTAGCGATGTATGACTGGATTATTATAAAATGCTTCATGATATAAAGCAGAATGTTATCAATCTGTTGTCTGGTTTCTTCTGTTCTTCGGAGCGCCAAATGCTTTGTATTGCTAAGCATTCAATTTTAAGGCGCCTTTTTGAGGAATATGGAAGAGCAGTTGCAGTTAATCTCAGTTTACAGAGCATGCCACGATGAATGCGCTGCGTAACACGTCCTGGGCGACTACTGTAAAATGACGCATTGCTAGGATTAAAGTACACAAGTCTTTCTTTCACCTAGTCAGAAAACCTGACGTGTCGCATGAAACACTAGCTGCTGGATAACCTAGCCTGTGAACGCACTCTGGACTGTGAGTCAAGGCTTATCGGTACGGTAGATAGGAACGAAAACAGTTGAAGCGAAATGGAGAAACTCTTCGTTGCGTGTGTTTTGATACGATGAACAGTCACTCAAAAGCTTGTTGGTCTCCCTCTGGAATACAAAATAGTTTATATCTGTCGTGGGCTCCACAAATCCGAGATGACCTGTCAGTAAAGCCGAGCGCTTCAGCTCGCCGCTTCCGGGATTCGGGAAGGAGACCTTGCCCACAATCGAATCCGCGTCAAGGATTAACGACGAGAGCTGATGAGCCGAGTAGCCCGGGCGCAGTTTTTAGGAGGTTTCCCACATACCGGGCTCGTGCCCACGTCCTGTCTTGTATGCATGAATCACAAACATTTAGAAAACTATATCAGATCTGAACACATGAGATTTACACTATACGGCGATAGATGGGGTACACCGATTCCGTTCTTGTTAGGCACCGGGAGGGGCGAGGGGGGGGGGGGGTTGGAGTGGGGGGGGGGGGGGCAGGAAGAGCATCCAGCCGCTAGCTGACACTAACTGCAACCCATATAACGATGCCGACCCCGTAGACAAAGGGGACAACAACAGGAAGGCTCCATGGCTCCTTGATAAGTACAGAGTTTAAAGAATCTATAGTACTAAAATTCGAATCCGGACCCTGATACCACTTTGTAGCATAGGTACAGCAAAACTTCGATTTTCAACATTTCGCGTAATTACTGACCGAACTTAAAAATTTAAAATGCTGTCATAATATGTTCATTAAGAGGTACAACCATTTATTGAAAGTCTGACAGAATGAGAAAATTAATACAGTTAAAAACTGTGTGTTTGTCTTGCGGCAGCATAACTGACTCCCCGCAAATTATCCAAACTGTATTCATCCAGTATTTCAGAATGAGAGCATTTAGCGACTTGCAACGAAGTTCACACATAATTTCAAACCTATACGAAACTACTTCTCGATGACACCCTCCACAAAATGATGAAAGAAAAAAGTTTACGCTAACTACATTTTCGCTGTTCTGACGACGGAATCTTCTCACGAAGTTACAGTCTCCAACTTTCTACTCCGAATGCGAAAATATTTTCTTGACACCGACCTACACAGGGAGAAACGACCACCACGATAAAATAAGGGAAATCAGAGCTCTTACGGAAAGATATAGGTGTTCGTTATTTCCGCGCGCTATACGAGATTGGAGTAATAGAGAATTGTGAAGGTGGTTAGATGAACCCTCTGTCTGGCACTTAAATGTGATTTGCAGTGTATGCATGTAGATTTGGATGTAGATGCAGTCAAACTTTACCATCAGGCATAAAGTTTTTATTTATTATTTCTTTACTACTGACTGTATTCGTAACACATATTGCAGACAGTATCCACTTATACCAGTGAATGTACCTGCAAAATTATATAATTGTATGACACACAGCTCAGATGTGACGTCAAAAATATTTAGATTCGTATAAAACTAGCCTTTCCTTAAAATGGTCTCAGTAAAATTCCAACATCAGGATTGACGTTGTAATTTATTACTTCTTTATTACTAACTGTACTCGCAATACACTTCGCAGCCAGTACCTACACGGTGCGACAAAATTAAAGAGTCGCCTTTTCCAAACCTTGTGACTGTCTCCCACTCCGATGCAGAAATTGGAAATTTGACACTTAAGTGCCTAGACTCTCCCTAAGTAATTGCACCCTGCGACGTCACCCTTGGGATCAGCAACGCTTCAAGTAGCAAGGTATCGACACATGTGAAAAAAAAAAAAAAACTTCAAGAGTTCACAAACCTTCTCGTAATCTGCTGGTACCAGTAAACCCCCGATTCTTTAAAGAATCGAATTCCCATGGATAAAAGAGCCTCAAACGTCTGATTACTTTACAAATGAGCTAGGCCCTAATGTGTTCAATATTTACCACAAAGCATGTTTGCGAGAAGTTTAGGAAAGATTCGAAATGATCCTTAAAGTTTGTTGGAAGTCGCTGAGTGTTCTCATTAGGAAATTCTTAATTAATATAAACAGAGTAATTTGCGTTCTATTTTAAGAAAAGGTTTGTTTCTGACACATCTCAATGTTTATGACTTCACATTTCCTGAACCTAGTCTCGTACAAGAAGTTGGGACGTAGTGAATTTGGGGGTAATTTTAACGAGATTCTCGTGTCGAATACTGGGCTATTGGTGTGGTATGTGAAGTACTCTGGTGATGATGACGTCTGGTGTGAAGGAACGCAAGTGATGCACAGTATTATGGACTTGGACCACAGGTGTCAACATGCCTTCCGTAACAGTCACAAGCAGGCTTGAGTTATAGTAAGCTGCAATTCCACCGCTGGCCTGTATACTTTTCACGTTCCAACTGTCGAGCAGACATCTTTCTAGAAGACGCTGCGTCCTGAAACAATCACCGACGCATTGTAGATTAAGATTACAGTTACGTAAATTTTCAGCGTGTAATCGGCTTACAGTGAAAAACAGTATGATATTTGTAAACCTACTGACAAAATGCAATTGTACAGAGTTGCTGCAAACACGACCCACGGAACATGCAAATAACTAAACTTTAGTAATGCCAATAGTTGTCGCAGAAACTAAGCGTGGTCGTGTAACAAGATAAACCCATGTTGCGGTTCAGAGCAGTGTGCGCTATTATTTTGTTGTATAAGCGTAGTGAACGATAACAGGGAAGTAGTTCACCAGTATGTGGGAGTGCTGGCTAACTCTTGGTGCTACGTCCGCATGCTACACAATTTCCGGGAGATAATTCGGAAACTGTTTTCCGCAATCGTATTTACATATTGGCCTGCATAGATTTTGCTATCCTGAATAAATATCAGTTTTCCAAGCGTCAGTTATTTTACCCGATTGGTGTCAGTAAATCAACTGTTCGAGTTCTTCTGCGCAATGAAGCGAGATTATCAGTCCTTTGATGACATTTCTAGTAAATACAATTTCAGAGTAGGATTTGGTTGAAGAGGAGATGTTTAAAAAAATATTATTCTCGCCAATTAATACGTTCGAAACTATGTTGTAAATCGACTTAAATTACTTTCGTTGTAAAAAGAATACTCACATTCATCAGTGGTGGAACGTTTTGGTGACCTGAAGCTGCTAGAAAACTTGTCAATGAGTAAGGACAGATTTATATTCCTGTACCCAGAATTAGTGCATGTTTTGTTACTAGCCATTGACTGTATGCGATAGCCTTTATCACTAAAAGATTGGGGTACAGCAGTTTACAAATTAGCCAGCTTCGCAGCCCGATTTTTATAATGCAACAAATACGTCATAATTTATGTGTCACTTTCGAAATAATAACAATAAAATGTGCTTTTCCTCTATGAAATAAAGGAAATCGATAACGTCAAGTTCAGTAGAATACTCCTTCTTTTGCATATTTACCAGATTGTGGGTAATAATGAAACCATTACAGCTACACCTTCGTATACGTATATATATATATATATATATATATATATATATATATATATATATATATATATATATATTTTCGGAAATAGTAGGTAGTACTGTTCAACATGCAACCATCTTTTTCTAAGGTAGAACTGGTGGAGGAGATAGAGAAGATCCAACGAAGAGCGGCGAGTCACGTCACGGGATCGTTTAAGCTGGCGAGAGAGCTTTACGGAGATTAAACAAACTCCACTGGCAGACTTTACAACAGAGACGTTGTGAATCACGGTGAAATTTACTACTGAAATTTCGGGACAGCACTTTTCAAGAGTAGTCAAACAATATATCACTTCCCCTTATAAACATCTCGCGTATTGACCACGAGGGGAAAATTCTAGAAATTAGAGCCAATACAGAGGCTTACCGACAATCATTCTTCCCACGCTCTATTCGCGAGTGCAACAGGGTTGGAAGGGTCAGATAGTGGTACCGAAAGTACGCTCCGCCACACACCAATAGGTGGCTTGCGGAGTATGATGTAGACGTAGACCAGTCAGGAAGAATCAATGCACGCGGAAGTGGGATACAGAAGTGCTATGGAAAAAGAGATACGCTCGAAGTTCTCTGAGGCTATTGGTACTACGATAATGAACAGCTTAGTAGGCAGTTCAGCTGACGAGGAATGGACAGCTCTAAAAAGGGCAATCACAGAAGTTGGAAAAGGTTCAAGGAAGGTGACTGCAAAGAAACCATGGGCAACAGCAGAAATACTTCAATTGATAGATGAAAGAAGGAATTACAAAAATGTTCAGGGAAACTCAGGAATACAGAAATACAAGTCAGTTAGGAATACAACAAACAGGAAGTGCAGGGAACCTAAGGGGAAGTGGATTGATGAAAAATGCGAAGAAATCTAAAAAGAAATGATTGTCGGATGGACAGATTCAGAATACAGGAAAGTCAAAAAAAACCTTTAGTGACATTAAAAGCAAGAGTGGTAAAATTAAGAGCGAAACGGGAATTCCACTGTTAAGTGCGGAGGAGTGGGCGCATAGGTGGAAAGAGTACACTGAAGGCCTCTACGAGGGGGAAGATTTGTCTGATGTGACAGAAAAAGAAACAGGAGTCTATTTAGAAGAGATAGGTGATCCAAAATTAGAATCAGGGTTTTAAAGAGCTTTGGAGGACTTCAAATCAAATAAGGCAGAAGGAATAGATAACATTCCGTCAGAATTTCTAACACCACTGAGGGAAATAGCAACAAAACGACTATTTACGTTGATGTGTAGAATGTATGAGCCTGACGATATGCCATTCGACTTTCGGAAAAATAGCATCCACCCAGTTCCAAAGAGTGCAAGAGCTGACAAGTGCGAGAATTATCGCACAATCAGCTTAAAAGCTCATGCATCCAAGTTGCTAACAGAAGAATGGGAAAGAAAATTTAGGATGTATTAGATGACGATCAGTTGGGCTGTAGGAAAGATGAAGACACCAGAGAGGCAGTTCTGATGTAGCAGTTGATAATGGAAGCGAGACTAAAGAAAAATCAGCAGACGTTCATAGGATTTGTCGACGTGGAAAAAGCGTTCGACAATGTAAAATGGTGCATTAATGTTCAAAATTCTGAGGAAATCTGGGGTAAGCTATAGTGAGAGACGTAATATTCAACATGTACAAGAGCCAGGAGGGAATAGTAAGAGTGGAAGATCAAGAACGAAGTGGTCGGATTGAGAAGGGTGTAAGACGGGGTGTAGTCTTTCGCCCTTACTGTTCAATTTGTACATCGAAGAAGCAATGATGGAAATAAAAGAAAGATTCAAGAGTGGAATTAAAATTCAAGTTGGAAAGATATTTCTGATAAGATTCGCTGATGATATTGCTTTTGTCAATGCAAGTAAAGAAGAATTACAGGATCTACTGAATGGACTGAACCGTCTGCTGAGTACAGAATAAGGATTGAGAATAAAGAAGAATGACGAAAGTAATAAGAAGTAGCAGAAACACGAAGAGCGAGAAATATAACATTAGGAGTGATGGCCGCGGGATAAATGAAGTTAAGGAATTCTGCTACATAGGCAGCAACATAATCCATGGCGGATGGAGCAAAGAGGAGATCATAAGCAGACTAGCACTGGCAAAACGAGCATTTCTGGCCAAGAGAAGTCTGATGGTCTCATACATAGTCTTTAATTTGAGGAAGAAGTTTCTGAAATGTGCGTTTGGGCCACAGCATTGTATGGTAGTGAAACACGAACTATGGGAAAACCAGAACGGAAGAAAACTGAAGCATTTGAGGTGTGGTGCTACAGACGAATGTTGCAAAGTTGGTGGGCTGAGAAGTTAAGGAATGAGGAAGTTCTGCACAGAATCGGAGAGTGAAGGAATATATGGAAAACACCGACAAGACGAAGGCACAGGATGGGAGGACATCTGTTAAGACATCAGAGAGTAACTTCCGTGGAACTAGAGGGAGCTGTATAGGGTAAAAACTGTAGAGCAAGACTGAGATTGGAATGCATCCAGCAAGTAATTGAGGTTGTTGGTTGCAAGTGTACACTGAAATGAAAAGGTTGTCAAATGAAAGGAATTCGTGGCGAGACGCATAAAGAGTCAGAAGACTGACGCTCGAAAGAAACGTCGTGGCATTCATTTAAAAGTTCAATAAGAAATTAGCTTTTAATTAGCGACTCTGATTTCTTCGCAATGTTTGTGACGTACATTCTGAGTTACGTTATCGCTGTTTCCTTAAATCGTGATAAAATAATTCCAGCGTCTTTCTCCGAAGGGGTGCATAATTTTTTGTCTGTCCAAGCAAGATAATTATCCTTTGTTTTATGACGCTCTAAAGCAACGTGTATGCGGAAAATATTATAGGACTTGATTGCACTTGTTTGTGAAAAATATAATTCTTCTTGGACTTCTTTTTCAAGCATGTTTCACCAGATCTAAGCAACCACGTATAAGCGTTTATTTTACTGACAGTCTGACAGTACAAAATGTTCTATGATAACAGTTGCCTAAAAATTTTGTTGTGTCTGCTGTGGTTTTTGTGTAGTTATTAGCTGATAAGTTTGTGTAGTTATTAGCTGATAAGTTTGCCATCAATCTGTATTAAATGGTTGACTAACTTTTCCAAGCATATATATATAAACATCATCTTGTTGAAGATGACAAGCTATATAATATTTTAATGATGGTTCACGAAACCAAGCCAGCTATCAGTTAAGGTAAAATGCGAAAATCGTAGCAAAATATAATAGCGTGATACTTACTCACAAATGGTTTCATAAAACATGTATTTTTAATAACAAGGAGAGACATACACGTGCTGCAACATATTTCTATGTAAAAAAAATTTGTGTTTTGCAGAAACAAGAGGAACCGAGCCCCATAAAGGGTAGTACTGCAAGTCTAATAATCTCAACGTAGGCCTGAAGCTAAACATTAAGCTAGATGCTGGACTTCCGAATTCTGTAGTAAGGAGTTGCTGCCTTCAACGACGGACGATATTCCCAAAATGCGCCTGCCCCGTTCCCCATAATCGTTTCAGGTGAATACCGTGACTGATCCTTCAGTTAATCCACGAATAATTCTGTTACATACTGTTGCTCATTGCAGCTGGTATTTCGTCTCTGCCGATCGTGTTGTCAACAGAACGTAGAATCACGACAAAGAAAAAAAAATAAATAAAAGCCAGCAAGAAGATACTCGTCACCCCCAATGAGTTCCCACTGCCGTAATTTAACGAATAAATTGAGTTTTACAAGGGCAAAAGGAAAGAAAAAGTCATAAAGCATTATTGTCTAGGCGACTACGAGGGCCATGTTAAACCGATTATTACGAAGGGGATCATTCCTCCGCCCACAACTGCCTCTTTCCTCACGGTGTGTGAATTGTGCCGTTACGTGTATCGACTGAGTGTGGATGACTGCGATGCACAACCTTCAATTGAAAATAAAAATAAATGGTTACAATTTTTTATTGATCTCCTGACTGTTTCGAAGCCGGCCGCCACGAATTCCTCTGCTGTGCCAATCTCTTCATCTCAGAGCTTCACATGCACCTTACATCCCCAATTATTTGTTGAATGTATTTCCGTCTCTGTCTTGCCCTAGAGATTTTCCCCCCTAGACCTTCCTATAGTGTCATGGAAATTATTCTCTGATGTCTTAACATACGTCCTAGCACTTTCTCACTACTTCTTGCCAATGTTTGTCCTATGTTCATTCGCTGATTCGGCGGAAACTTTATCAGGTCACCTAACTTTCATTATTCTTCTGCGGCAACACATTTTGAACGCTTTTATTCGTTTCTTTCCGAGTTTTCCACTGTCCATAATTTACTAAAATAACAATGCTACTGTAATGTCTCGTTTGGTAAGTCCATGATTTGTATGGGTCAGAGTAGATGTTCGTTAGCGTCTTCAGTAAAGAGCGCATTCTGCATATAGTCATCTGTGGCGCTGCACCGTTCAACTGTTCCACAAAGTCAGGGAAGAGAGAAAAAGATTACAGCATTCGTTTACGAGCTATATGCTTGAGGCTAGTCATATTACTATTGGATCGCTTTTCGCAGGCGTTTTGTGTAACTAGTTTACACATTATCTTGAGAGGTGCCAATATCGCTCCTCTAACAGGATTATGACGAATAAAGTCGTTACGGTGAGAAAGCTCAAACAAACTCATGAACATTATTCATGAGGTATTAAATTATTTTCTACTGATTTCCTTCTATAATAATCGCTACATTTCGAATTTCTTTGCAAGCTAATGAGAAGACCGAACAGCAACTGCAATCTTGGGCCTTGTAATGAACATTTCGATTCATTAAGTAAAAATACAAATATCCTTATTGATGACGATTGCCTGCCTAAGTATGTCGTGCATTGCACTGTGTGCGATACGTGTCCACCCATGGATCTGCTCTCGATCGTACGATGAAATTCGCTAACAGATTTGTTCTTGCCAAATGATCAGAAGCAGATATAAAATATTTTAACTTTGATGCCCAATCTGACTTACCGTTACATAGAATAACACTGCTTTGTATCTGTACGTGTATTATCTCTTGGGAAGCCAACAGTTTACTATGCTCCAAACGTTCATTCTCAGAAATTTCCTCAGATTAAGGTCGACGTTACTAGTCTGATTATACTGCAGAACAAATACAAGCTTTACTCTATGCAGTGGGGGCGCTCCCTTCATTGGTGTCCCAGTATTTTAAAAAATATACCTTTCCTTGCGTTATGTCATGTCTTTTGAGTTTATGTGACCGTAATCGTGGCGTTTGTAGTGTAGTGTGGAGTGATGTCATGTTTGTGTGGTGTGATGATGACAGAAGGGAGAGGGTGAAAGTAGATGCCAACACAATCTACTCTCGAATAGCATCAAGGGCGCCGTCGGGCGACGGACGAATCAGTACCGACTGTGAGAGAAACCTCCACTTCATGAGACACATTGGAGAAGTTTGGGATTTCATCCAGGATATTGGCGCGAAATCTGGTAATCGGAGACTTTTACGCCACAACCGCTCTACCCCTTGCCGACCAAATACTGTTGGTGAAGTTCCACCATATGGGTTCGAACCACCTTTCTTTCAGTCGAGAGCCAGCGCTTTGACGTGCTTTAATGACCTCGGCTAGCGAGGTGCGGTCGAAGAGCCCCACGCCTTCGTGCCGGACAACACGAGATAGCCTGGAGAGTGCGGGCAGAGAGCGTGTGCAGGAGAACGTCGTCCTTTCTGACGCGCTATCAGAGCCGGCCATCGGGGTCCATGGCCCACTTGTCGTATGCAGGTCACGCGGACTGAGCCAGGCGTGGGAGGCCGCTCTGCTATTTACGGACCGGGCGGCCGCCGGTTCGAGCCCCGCGGCGCACCGCTTTCCAACCAGGCTGCAGAGGCCGCGCAGCCGACAGCTGCCGTCTCTCTACAAGACTGCTGAAGCTTCACTGCGACAGACGTGCCACTGGCCACACTGCTTGCAAGGCGGCCGATTTGACTCATATCGACAAGGTGAGTAGCGCACGACTAGGACTGCATCGTATCTGAATAACCGTTTTCGAGAAAATAAGAGTTAGGAACTTTTACTCGTACTTATAAACAGGATGTCCAGGTTAGAGGTATACAAAACATTTGTTTGTATTTCACTTCTTACTAAGGCTGATAACTTTATTTCTCCAATATTTTATACAGGAGCTCAAACTTTTTATGCATGTTGGTACACTTCATCGTGCGCACCGACTGTAGCTCGACATGTATCGAAACGGTACTTCACTCCTACTGTGGCGTTGTCTGTTGTCTCAAATCCAACAGATCTCGAACCTTTGTTCTTTATACAGTGTCCTTGATAAACCCCTAAGCACTGAAATCAGCGGAGGCAAATCGGAATACCGAGGGGCCAGGCAATGGAACCACCTTCCGAACCAAAAACTTAGGAAACGTCACATGGAGAAATGTGGTAACATCCCCATGATAGTGGGTTGGGGCATTATCCTGCTCGAAAATGACGTCGGGAGGCATGTATTGAATTGAGCAGATACATGTTGTCAAGACGATAACTGCTTGCCGGCCGGGGTGGCCGAGCGGTTCTAAGCGCTTCAGTCTGGAACCGCGCGATCGCTACAGTCGCAGGTTCGAATCCTGCCTCGAGCATGGATGTGTGTATTGTCCTTAGGTTAGTTGGGTTTAAGTAGTTCTAAGTTAAGTCCCATAGTGCTCAGAGCCATTTGAACATTTGAAAACTGCTTAAAGACGTGAGCAGTTATCGTCTTGTTACACGCAGCTGCTAAACTCGTCGCCAGCTGCAACAAATGGGGCAATCAGTCTGAAGATGGCCTAATATATGTGCCGGAACCAGTCATTTTAAATAAACGATATTTTGCGATTGTGATTGTTTCTTCATCAGCAATAAACGATCGTCATTATGCTATTTTGAAGAACCCTACGTATAACCAATATTTTTCGAACTACTTTGCAGATCATCATCTACGATCCACATCGTAGTTGGCTCATTCATGGCAGGTGATGAATCTGACACATCCACAGATAGAAGATTGAACAGATGACGGTACCTGCACGACATTAAGAGGAGACATACCATGAAGATGTGGCGGCGGCGTCCGTGGAGTATCGACACCGCATGTGCGAGTCCAGAAGTGTACCTCGTGCGTGCGTGCGTGTGTGTGTGTGTGTGTGTGTGCGTGTGTGTTTTCCACGCAAGTAGTACGCACTATCTCTTCTTTTTTTTTTTAAATCGTGGCGACAGACACACTTCATGGAAAAGGCAGATATATTTTCTGTAAATAAATAACAGTATTTAATAGTATTCTCATGTGGCCATTTAACCTTTCCATATGTTTCTGTTTGGCGACGGAGACATTGTGGCCAGGCCTTGTAAAATGACCCCTGCCCACTTTGTGCCGGGAACATCCCCCCTAAAAATGAAGAAAACAGAAAAAAAAGCGAATAAGCGCTTAGTTTTTTAAGTGCGAGGTCTTTAAATCGAATCTCGCTGCTGGTACTCTTTTGTTCATTCCTACGTAATTCTAACTTATTATTTTCATAACCTTTATCCTGAAAATTCGATAAAATTTGTCGTAAGGAATTTGAAAATAGAAAAGGATACACGGATAATTTCAATCAAATCAGTACAGTCGTTTTATTTACATATGAACAAATATAATGTGTAATCTATGGAGAACTGCACGAACTGGAATGCTGTCAATCGTAGAAACATCGAAAACAACAATTAGTGCGACATACAACAAATGCAACGCCGAATTTTTGCATGTGCATGATCTTTTCAGTGTGTCTACTGCAAAACAAACTTCGGTTAGTCCGCAGTTCGTGGTCGGGCGGTAGTGTTCCCCCGCCCGGGTTCCCGGGTTCGATTCCCGGCGGGGTCAGTTCGATTCCCGGCGGGGTCAGGGATTTTCTCTGCCTCGTGATGACTGGGTGTTGTGTGATGTCCTTAGGTTAGTTAGGTTTAAGTAGTTCTAAGTTCTAGGGGACTGATGACCATAGATGTTAAGTCCCATAGTGCTCAGAGCCATTTGAACCATTTTTGAAACTTCGGTTACATTCGGAAACGGTTCCTGGTAATCAGACAAATTCGCAACGTGCCACGCATTTCGAAGCACATCACCGGACATTAATACAGTCAACTAATGGCGCAAAACTGGTTGAATTTTTATGTAACCTTCTCTAGAAGCTATCTCTCCAATCTCTTCGTGGTGTAGGTGCAATTTTGTAGTCGTTTTTTGATATTCTTCCCTTGCCTGTAAAAAATAAGCGTCAGAAGGCTGCACCAATGGAGTACACTTTGGAGAAATTGCTTTAGTACTGCACGGTTTGCAGACAGTCTCAATCTTGAAAACTTTATCGTACAATTGCGTGTTCGTTTGCCCTTCCCATGAATCGAGGAACAAACGAAACTGTTCTCTCACGTATGGCTACAAGACGTCGGTTACAAAATTCTTGTATAACGCTGTTGTAAATGTCTCGGACCTTGAAAATATTACTGTGACTTTTTTTGTATTTGCGTATACACAACAGCGTGGGAATGAAAAGGACGTAACGGCAACGAGATTCGATCCAAAGCCCTAGCGCTTATGAAACTAAGAGCTTACCCGTTATGCTGCGGTCTCCTTAAATGTTAATGACCATACAAAGTACATATGCATGCATAAAATTTTCAAACTCGATTTTCTAGAAAACGATTGAGAGCTACGTCTTCCTGTTTATGTATGTGCTACATAACACATCAATATGAATAAATGAATGAGAGGAAGTTCGTAAGATCCCCTTGTTAATAACCTACCGAGGGCTAGCTGAAATAGCTCTGACAATTCAACCGTTAAATATGCCATAGTGAAGCGTTAGATCCAGTACACGTAACCACGGTCTAATTCCACTGACGGAGAGATCTCATGCCGATTCCTGTTGACTGCCGCACACATTTATGGGATGAGTATGTCTGGAACGGGGTCCAATTAGCCTCGTGAGGATCAATGAGAAATTGAAGTAGCCGCACAGATTTATGGAGTGTGCATGTCTGGAACGCGATCCAATTAGCCTTGTGAGGTCGAATGACCATCTGAAGCAGGGAATGATGTGCAAACAGACGAAGTGGCATCAAATCGAAATTTATAGGCCTACTAAACTGAAAACCACCACGATGTATTTGTTTAACAGTATTACCACTTGGCTTCAACGCACAGTCACTATTTCTAAAACACATTAGCATTTCCCCCATTTTTAGGGATTAATTCCCCATCATCGGATAATATAACGACTATGTAAATCTTGACTGTGTTATTATCGGAAGACAGAAACGTGGCTGTTAAAACATGTAAATACCGGATAAAGGGTTGACTAGGCAGTTACGGCATGCTGTGATAACGTTTAATAACGCCCAGATTTTGAAGGGCAGTAAAGAAAAGCCTTAAATAAGGTACAGAAAAAATAACTGCTCTGACAAATGCAAATAACTCGCATATTTTTAACGTATTAAACGTACTGCAGCCATCGTATATGTTTCCTGACCAGCTGACCTCTTCGACTATGACATCAGCTGACCTCGTCAGTCGCTTCATTTGAATCCATTTAACTTTAGTTCTTCACTGGGATTATTTGAACTCTACGTTCTACACATGTCGCCCTGACACTGTTAACACAATTATGGTTAGTAGTACAATAAGAAGTCGGCTCCATTCCACTGGCGATGACTATCGGAAGTTTGCAATATCTGTATACCACTTTAGCAATGTGTTATTAAAAACACCACTCACATAACACTATCCTTAGAAGTGGCTGAAAAAATAATAAACATGATATTTATGCAGGCCTACTTCATTTTACTGGATTTTTATGCCCTTCAAAATTCAGAAACACAAAGAAACTTGAATTCCATTTTACGTGACTGTGATTCCGTTAATATGTTTTTTTCTGGATTGTAAGTGCTACATGCGCGTGTGCGCCCCTGTGTTTGGGAACAAATAAGATTTTTCTTGGGTTTTCTGCACTCGGTTTCTCTTATATACTGTACAGATGCCAACGTCACGGCTATTGATAGTTCTAAAACCGTGTCATGTTCTTCAGAACGAGAGAGTGATTCTCTCTCCAATGTCAGAACAGTTTCTGACGCGCCTTATCTATTGAAATTGTCAACTCAACCAGTGCGGAAATAAACGATACGGAAAAATGTATAATTTTTTTAATAAATGACGCCGTAGAACCTGAATGCGTGAACTTCACCTATATTTCATTGTAGTAATAATGTACGTCAATAACTAAAACGTTGGTCCCTTCGCTATTCCTAAAAAACGCCTTTAATTTTGAAGTTAATTGCACCATAAAAAAGTCTGAGCAACTTCTGATACACAGTTCCAAAAAATAGTAGGCTTGAAGCACGCAGCCTTAAGTTCCCTCTGCAACTCTATAGTAGACGGAAATCATAACTCTGTTACGCAAGCCAGCAGGTAATCTTTTGTTGGGCGTTTTGTTTTTAGAAGCAACTGTCCACAACCGTATTGGAGAAGGTTCCCATGGGGACCGCCCCATTAATAACATACGAGGCATGTCCGGAAAGTAAGTACCGTTTTGGAAAAAAAACCTCATAAAAACATTTTTTGAACTAAAATTTTTTTTAACAAGAAAGAGCATTTCTTAAACTATTTTTCCAATAGTTGCCATCATTGCTCAGACATTTGTCATAGCGAGAAACAAGTTTTTCTCTGTCCTTTTCATAGAAAGATGCCGCCTGTGAAGATAGCTACTGCTGAACATAGTTTTTGCCTCGCTGTCTGCTAGTCGAGTTCTTTCCCAGAAGTTAAACCGTCGATGCAGTACGATACTGTGAAACACAGAAAACTTCGGGGCGCAATTCAAAACAAAAGCCGTGGAATGCTCAGTCAAGGCATTGTGTTGCTTCATGACAACGCACGTCTCCATTCTGCTGGTGTCACTCAAAACCTTATTCAGCAATTGGTTTTCAGCAGTTCGATCACCGGATGTAGAGCCCCATATTGCACCTTTCGACTACCACTTGTTCTTGAACTCGAAGCGTGATTTTAGAAGAAGGCGCATTTACTGCGATGACGACGCAAAAAACTATGTTCAGTAGTAACTGTCTTCACTGCCGGCATCTTTCTATAAAGTGGTCATTGAAAAGTTTGTTTCGCGCTATGAAAAATGTCTGAACTATGGTGGCAACAGTGTAGAAATAAAGTTTAATAAATGTTCCTTCCTGTAAAATAAATTTTGGTTTAAAAAAAATTGTTTTTTGCCCTTTCTGGACATGCCTCGTACAATGCGAAAGAACACGAGAGAGCCGCGCTTTGATATCAACTGACCTGTGATTTAGTGGCGTGTCTGATGTAACAACACATTTGTCAGCAAATTGAGTGAGCCTGAAATTCAACGCTTGTTTGGAAAATATCGAGAAATTGTGGTAGTGACAAATAGAGTGGAAAGATACACGATGTGATCAAAAGAATCCGGACACCTGGCTGAAAATGACTTACAAGTTGTTGGCCCACTCGTAGCCTTCATGACAGCTTCCACTCTCGCAGGCATACGTTCAGTAAGGTGCTGGAAGGTTTCTTGGGGAATGGCAGCCATCCTGCACGGAGGGATGCAGTTAGGAGAGGTATCGATGTCGGTCGGTGAGGCCTGTCACCAAGTCGGCATTCCAAAACATCCCAAAGGCATTCTATAAGATTTGGGTTGCGACTGTGTGCAGGCCAGTCCATTACAGGGATATTATTGTCGTCTAACCACTCCGCCACAGGTCGTGCTTTATGAACATGTGCTCATTCGTGTTGAACGATGTAATCGCCGTCCCCGAATTGCTCCTCAACAGTGGGAAGCAAGAAGGTGCTTAAACATCAATGTAGGGCTGTGCTGTGATAGTGCCACGCAAAATAACAAGGGGTGCAAGCTCCCTCCATGAAAAACACATCACCAAAACACGACCACCTCAGAATTTTACTTTTGTCACTACTCACGCTGGCAGGTGACGTTCACCGGGTATTCACCTTACCCACACCTTGCCATCGGATCGCCACATTGTGTACTGTGATTCGACGCTCCACACAACGCTTTTCCACTGTCCAGTCGTCCAATGTTCACGCTCCTTACACCAAGCGAAGCTTCATTTGGCATTAACTGGCGTGATGTGTGGCTTATGAGCAGCTGCTCGGCCATGAAATCCAAGTTTTCTCCCCTCCCGCGTAACTGTCATAGTACTTGTAGAGGATCCTGATACAGTTTGGAATTCCTGTGTGATGGTCTGGTTAGATGTCTGGCTATTACACACTACGATCCTCTTCAACTGTCGGCAGTCTCTGTCAGTTAACAGACGAGGTCGTCCTGTAAGCTTTTGTTCTATACGCGTCCCTTCACGTTTCCACTTCACTATCACATCGGAAACAGTGGACCTAGGGATGTTTAGGATTGTGGAAATCTCGCGTACAGACGTATGACACAAGTGACACCCAATCACCTGATCACATTCGAAGTCCGTGAGTTCCGCGGAGCGCCCCATTCTGCTCTCTCACAATGTCTAATGACTACTGAGGTCGCTGATATGGAGTACCTGGCAGCAGGTGGCAGCACAATGTACCTAATATGAAAAATGTACGTTTTTGAGGATGTCCGTATACTTTTGATCACTTAGTGTACCAGGACTAGCAGACCGCCACACCATCTCTACCACATGCAGATTACTCAAAATAAAAGAAAGTTGGTTTGAACACCACTGCGTCTGGAGGTAGGCTTGGAGGTAATATTCCCTTGACTTCCTCTTCCATCGACAAATCATTGCCAGAGGTGAGGACTGACTCTGGACTGAACTCCGAACTTCTGCATTGCTTGCTATTTAGAAAAGGTAATGTTCGCCCCCCTTGAAGATCAATTTGTGGAATACAGGACTTAACCAAGTATCATATACACACTGTGATGAGGGAGCTTGAATCCCAGTAATGTGATTTGCTTGGAAGGTGTGTTGTAGCGAAGGCATCTCCTTCCAATACTGTTAATGAACTGACGGTCTTTCCTGTTTGACGAGTGGCAACATAAACCTTATGAACACGTGAAATCAGTGCCATGCAAATGTCAAACAGTACTGGACGTTATCAGTGACAACATACGTTATAGAGAGCAGTTATAATGACTGCTTCGACCTGTCCTTTGGCCCAGGATCTCTTTACAACATGAGATATTTCTTCTTAATACCCTTAACTGTAATGACAAGTACCGTTTGAGAAAGTTCAGTGTATTTCATCTACGACATCTAAGTTAAGAAGGAGAAATATGATTTACTACTGTTGTCCAACTGTAATTTTAACGACAGTATTAAACATCTCGGTGGTTAGTAAACGCGTTCGACCTATTGTGCTCTTCAGACTCAGATGAAGGAGAGAATATAAGAAAACTTATGCAAACAGTTTGATGTTGATCAGAATTTTTTTACAGTGACATTAATACGTTGTGGAAAGGATATGCTGTCTTCTTAATAAATGTTCATTTCACGTACGAAATATTGGATCATTCGACGCAGACCGCGGCAAACCAACGTGGCATCTAAAGCACACTTGCAAGAGGCACATACGTAATGCTACCCTGTTAACCTTCCACGTTTATGTAACAGCGCAGTAACAAATGTACAATGTCTTTCGAAAGTGGGGCGCAAGGCTACTCTGTGCCAGATGCTGGCTTTTGTATGTTGGGCTCTATCTTGCAGACACGTTTCACGCGTACTAAGTAGACGTTCACCTAACTATGCAGCCACGAACATTGTTCTGTATTTCACAGCATCCCTTCTCAAGTGTTCCGCGATGCTCTTTCTCTCGCATTCCTGGAAAACACCTATCTTTGTAACCACTTGCTATAATACGAACTAAAAGGTAGCTTTAGCTGATCGGTGTCATTTTACAACTACAGTACTCTAATCCAACACTATGTGTTTCGTCAATACACAGTTCACTTCGTGTCTTTAAACTTCATACCTCATAATGATGTTTATGCGGCCTTGAGCATTTGAGTTTAGATGTCAGATATTATCTGCATTTAACTGGAGGATATAGACGAACAAGAGAATACATTATGTGTTCAAAAGTATGTTGATAACAGTCGAACAGAGCATACTATGTTTCCTCCTTCATGGTGTCGACAGACAGCGTCGGTCTAGCAACAATACAGTTTGAGGAATCAAGGTGTGTGCAGCACACATTTTAGCGTTACATTGAAGTGACACGTGAAAAACTGGGTGTCGCACCTTGAATCGATTGATCGCCGTATTTCATAGGCAATACATTCCCACTTTCACCATTCCAACACGCTCCACTAAACGACCGAAGTTCCAGTTTGTCACGGCTTTCTGTCCTTTCTTTCCTAACTCTCTTTTCCTCTTGGAGAGGACTAACGTCACATTTCTCTGTTTGTCAGTATCATGGGAGAAGCTTGGAAGAATGTACTGAACGGGCGAATGATTCGGTACTGAGCGTTGTTGGAAATCAACATGAAAGTGTGCTTATTTGTAATGCACGATCCGAAGGCAGTAATTATATAAGAACGTGTATCGATGAAATATTAGCTTACTCAGAATTCCGTACGCTGAGTAAACGTTTATAGGATGTTTCGGAGAAAAGTATTCGTGCCAGATACTTGGTGGCTCTCCTCACTGCAACTCTCTCTGAAGAACAAGATCGAGTTCTCTACGACACTTTAGTACATCAAATGAGTAATCTGTCTGCAACACAACTTCACCTGCAGTTTCGGGAGAGCGTGATGTACTTTTGTTCCCACAGCGTAGCTGTGGTTGGCTTAATAAGAACACACAATCAGCTTCACGAAGTAACACAAAGTCAGCAGAGTCGTGCACGGGAACTGCCTCCCGAAGGTCAATAACCTTCGCATCACTGGCTAAAAGAGTGGAGCTTTCACAGGAGTCTATTGTTTGCAGCTGTTGCAACTTTTCTATTTATGGCAGTTTTCGAGACCTCAAATGCAATTACCCTGCCACGTAACTGTTATGGTGGAAAAGCGCCGGCCGGTGTGGTCGAGCGGTTGGTTCTAGGCGCTTCAGTCTGGAACCGCGCGACCGCTTCGGTCGCAGGTTCGAATCCTGCCTCGGGCATAGATGTGTGTGATGTCCATAGGTTAGTTAGGTTTAAGTAGTGCTGGGTTCTAGGGGACTGATGACCTCAGATGTAAGTTCCATAGTGCAATGGAAAAGCAAGATAATATCTAGAGTACGAATAGCATATCTTCGTACTTCTCACTTAAGGCTAACCTCATTCTATGGTTTCTTTGTACTCAGTGAATCGATGCATACATTATGCAGAATTACTTGAGCGCTCTAGGAGAATTAATTGACTGCCAGCTAAGAAAAAAAAATTAACATATTTACACTTACTATGTTTTATTGTCGAAAAGAATACGAAAGAATGGAAGAAAAGTCGAAATAAAGAAACTGATGTCAATGTTAAGGCTATCAGACGTTTCTCTCCTCGCTGAAATCAAGGACGACATAGAAAAACAGTGAGAACCGAGGTCACAGAATGTGCTGATAATTCCCACCAGAAGAAGACTGTTTACGTGATAAGCTTGAACAAGGAAAGGTACAGCTGAGATGAAATCTGCAAGGAACAATGAAGTTGTGGTACAAGTTCCTAAGGACATTGAGTGTGAGGAATTCGTAGAAATAAAAATCACTGAATTGAATGGACTGGGGGACGGTATCACATGTTGAACGAATGACGACAGCAAAGGCAGAAAACTATTATTGTGTCTCTACAGGGAAAACACATTGAACTTCACTAATCACTTTTCAGCGTAACAACAGAGTGAAGCGTTGTTGCTTGGAACGACTCCATTTTTGTTTCATTACATTACAGATGTAAACAAACCACTTGACAAAGTACACTAAAAATTGAAAAATTGAAGGGCGTTATTTTCTACTTACGGTTGTTCTTCTCTGTTAATTTCTACAGCAATGTGAACGTTTACGTCGTTTTCAAGCACAACCAGTTGACGTTGCACGGCATAAATTTGTTGTATAAAGGACGGGAATCATGATGCACTGCGTTCCACTTCGCAAATATATATAAAATGATAGAACGGATATAACTGGTCATTTGTGGTCGCTGACACGCTATTTTTTTTAATGTTAGGCGAGGGCCAATTGCTGATGCTGCAGTCTTATTAATGATGTATTAATCTAGCATGTTTCTGTTCTTGCAGTGACACCACTGTTTCTCTTTCTGCGAACCGAGTGAAGTGGCGCAGTGGTTAGCACACTGGACTCGCATTTGGGAGGACGATGGTTCATATCTCCGTCCGGCCATCAACATTTAGGTTTTCCGCGATTTTCCTAAATCGCTTAAGGCAAATGCTGGGATGGTTCCTTCGGCCGATTTCTTCTCCATCATTTCAAAATCCGAGTTGGTGCTCGGTCTTTAATGATGTCCAGAAATTTATTTGCAGTTGCGAATACGAACAACCATATGCTGTGTAAGAGAACACGACAATGAAAATTTTTGCCGGACCGGGACTCAAACCCAGATGTGACGCTTTACGTGAGCGGTCGCCTTTACCGCTTCGACCATCCCTGCACCATTCACGGCCAGACCCAAACTTTCATATTTCGTCGTTCCTTCGTCACAACCTGTACCCGTATACACATATAATTCCCGTACAGGAAAGGCATTTTAATGCCTGTCCCAAAGAACGTTACATCGTCCTTCTTAAGAACACAGGCACTACAATATTGTATTTAATGATCTCGTTGGCCACGGGACGTTCATCACGAATCTTCCTTCCTTCCTCTTTTCTGGAGAGCTCTAGCACTGATATTTGGCTTTTACAATGTTGCTTATTTGATCATCCGTAATACGCATTTCCATGAGATTTCCGTTATGTCATCGTCTCACGATTTATTTCTCTCCCTGTGCATCCAGTCGTTATCTTCGGCCACCTCCTTAAATACAAAAACTCAACCACTGGTTGTATGACTTCATTGCCAGTCTGCACCATTTTCTTCCCGATACCTTCACTGCACATTGTTTCAATCTTATTAAAACTGATTTTCAGAGATTCTTTCAAACTTACTCTATTAAATCATTCCAATAGTTGTTGAGGTTTACCTTCTCCAGAGGTAAGAAGAATAATGTCAGCAGAAGAATGAAAATGGTTCCTATAGATTCCATTAACACACTCTTTTTCGTTTCCCTAATTTAGAGATCTTAAAACTTCCTGGGTATAGTTTTCGTCATATGGAGTCTTATCTGTTGACGTCTCAATCAGTCCTGAATTTCTCACCATCCTGATGATAAGTCCTGAAGTTTAATGATAGATGTAGCATTCACGTACATGCTTTTCAGTACAGTAACAGTGATTGAATCAGCGGCTCATTTCTGAATAGCTGTTAGTACAGATTTTACTGCAGCTGAGTCTGAATCTTGCTCGCAGTCTATGAATCCCAGGCAAAATGGCAATTTATAGGTTTAGATGCTTCGTTTTATGAGATATTTCACAATTTTTGTTGTCCTCTATCAACACCTAAAGCCAGATTCAAATTCAATGTCTCTTTTTCATCCGGTTTGTCATGATTTAAGTTATTAGCTCATCAGGTCGGTTAATGAAATATTCATGACTATTAATAAATAGTTCCTAGACTGTTCATTGTCACTAACTTTGGAAAACCACACTACACGTCGTTTAGAACTTGTAAGACGTTTCCCGCCAGTATATGCCGGCAACATGACGACAGACAGATTTGACAAATTTAAATTTTTGGGATTACAGCTTGATAATAAATTCAAGTGGGCGGAGCATACCAGAACTGCTAAAGCGCCTGAACATATATCTGTCTGTAATGTGAATGTTGTCATACAGGTGATAAAAAATTTAAAAAAAATCTAGCATACTATACTTACTTTCATTCCATGTCATGCGGGATTATTTTTTGGGGCTATTCATCAAGCCAACCTTAAGTTTTTCGGGTCCAAAATCATGTAATAAGAATTATTTATGGCGTGAACTCAAGAACATCCTGCTGAGATCTGTTTAGGGAAAAATGGTTACTAACTACTGCGTCCCAAAATATTTATTCCTTAATGAAAATTGTCATTAAAAATATATATCTTTCTCCAACAGAAAGGTCATTTTATGGTTTCAGTACTTGAAATAAGAATAATTTTCACGAAGACTTGATGTCACTTACTATGGTCCAGAAAGATGTCCACAATATTCAGTAACACATACATTCAATAACCTGTCAGCAGCCATAAAAAATTTAACTATTATTACAGTTCCATTTAAGTGGAGCCTAAAGGATTTATAGGCGGCCAACTACTACTCTATTGATGAATTTCTTCGCAGAACCAACTGACGTGCATATGTTACTATCAACGTCAAATAATACAAGTATTACTACTATGTGGCTTCTGTATACATTCAGTGCAGTAATGCGATCATTGTAAATGATTCTTCAGTATGACGATGCATGGCTACAATAGCCTAAGAATAAGCATACGCATGTCATTGTACGGAACATTTGCATGTTTTGTGATATTTGTTTTCATTTTCAAACATTTACTGTGTATTCAACATCCTGGAGGCTGTCCTCTTTTGGAGCGAAAAAGACCTCTAATCTAATGTTGTACATTACGGAAAGATGTCTAATAGACCTATAACCTTTTTTTAACACGTCTGTTTTCTTTCTATGAAGAACGACAAAACTGTTTCAGTGTTGAGAAAATGTCTTCCTATGCAGGTACCCACTAAACAATTTTACTAGTTTCTTTTGCTTTACTTTGCCTTCAGCTTTAACAATTTCTCTTTTAACACCACATTGATTCCGGCTATCATTATTAAATATCTTTTTTACCGACTTTTCTTGAACTAGACATTTAAAAGAATTCGAAAGATGCTTTTTTTTCCCTAGATGAAGCCGTTAATAGTCTTCGAGTAACATACATTTTGGTGGCCAATTTGGGACGAGTGCCGAAATAGCGACGAAGAAGAAGCTGCTATAAAGAAATCTTGCTGCATCAAAACCGAATATTCCGTTAGCGCTTGGTAGGGGTCCGTATGCTCCAAAGCTTTGCGCGTATCGTAACGATCCGAATGCTGCGGAATATCTGGGACGCGCGGCGAGCAGATGGTGTTCGGCTGATGTTGTGTGCTCAACGCTAGCCTATCTACCTGCTGGCGATAAGCCGCTCCCTGTCCTCACGTGGCCCAGCTGCGAGCCCAAAGCTCCATCCGCAATTAACGCCAGTAGGCGCGGCCTTATGTCACTCGCATATTTCCATCCTACCTGTCACCTCTTCCTCAAAACTATTGGACTTCTTCCATCCTCATCATGTGGGTGATTACTTGTGAAGGAATGTCACAGTTAACGTCTCGTCGGCATCCAGGTAATCAAAAGATGAAACTGTAACTGCAGAGGGATTCGATCGTGGCATCTTTGAATTAGCGATTCCATTAGTGAACTCAGACGAGTCGTACGCAGTTACGGAAAACTTAACTTCAGGTTGGTCGGGCACATACTGGAATGTCGTTCCTCTCGATTCTTAGTGTGGTACGAACTCTCTCAATCATGATTTCAGGTGTGGTTGAGTAAAAGGTGCGCACAATAGACACTTTTTGTCCCTCAAGGAGGTGGTAAAAGTAAACTTTCTACTGTACGTTTGCTTCCATAGGGAGCCTAACAGGAGATCCTCTGTTGAGCTTGATTGGAAATTGTATTCCATGACGCACGCACGGATAGCTCAAATGGTGCTGCAACTGTCGCGAGACAGATATCCGGATCCGAGTTCCGGTCAGGCACACAAAATTTTGATCTGGGGAGGCTTTCTACATCAAGGTCTCCGTTGACATAACAAAAAAGCTTTATTTTGCGCCTTCAGACACGTTTACGTATCCACTGTAGACATGCTCTCCAACTCCCCTCCCATCAGTCAAATGCTATAGCTACTGATACGTTTGTATAAAAATCGTAGACCTGACCATCCACCTCATCCCACCACGCGACACGTTTGCGTTGACCCATTATAGAATCTTGATGCTCCTGTACCCACTGTAATCGTAATGGTCGATGTCGTTGGTTCAACATGAGGACACGTAGGGATCGTTTGCTGCGGAACCCCATGTGCAACGAAGTGCGCCGAACAGTGTGCTCCGAAATACTTTTGCCTGCACCAGCATTGCACTCTGTTGTCAAATGGACCACAGTTCAAAAGTGATCACACTGAAACGATTCGGTACGATTAACGACAACGCTTGAGGAACGAATAAACCGGAGGGAACATCGCTGACGCAGAACCAAGCCGTTCAACCCCAGGTACAGTCCCTGATCCAACCAGTTTGCAATGCGTGTGTACGGAAAGCGTTATAAATGCAAGCGATGTGAGACAAAACAGAAGGCACTGAGTCGGCCCGGTAACAGAGTGTAGAGTATTGCCCTGCAGTGCACAGGAAGGCACGGAAAAGCCAGCGGGGCTCGATGCAGCTAAGGCGTCGCACGACGCTCAATTGAATTGCCCCGGTCAACGCTCACATGAATCACAATCACGTCTCCAATGGTAAATCAATTGAGGTTACGCCGTCTAATATACTATTTCGCGTTCAGAGTGCTGCCCAATGGTTTTTCGATTGACTCCTGTTTCGACGTCGACGCAGAATGGCCAGGATCTTACATGTACATTTCCAGCCAGCACACGGGTAAGTGCTACGTTAATCTGGAAGCGATACGACATCTCGCACCAGAATAATGAACATATTTTTATTTTTTGGGGTATAATTTTTCAGAACATTTTGTCAAGTCTTTCAGTTTTCACTAATTAAACCAACTTCAGCCATGTCAACAAAAGCTTATGTGTACTAATTTGTAGAACTTCAGTTTCAGGTGCTAGTCAACACAAAAACAATAGTTTTTCACAGTTCCCTAGCTGTCTTAGCACACCTCTTGATTTATTAGTCACTGACATATGTCTTCGCACCCCTGCCCCTACCTGTGAGTGGGACGTTAAACGCAAACAAAAAATTGTTTTGCTTTAGATGCAAAACAAATTATCCTACTAGAGTACTGGATAGTTATACAGGGTGGTCCATTGATCGTGACCGGGCCAAATATCTCACGAAATAAGCGTCAAACGAAAAAACTACAAAGAACAAAACTTATCTAGCTTGAAGGGGGAAACCAGATGGCGCTATGGCTGGCCCGTTAGATGGCGCTGCCGTAGGTCAAACGGATATCAACTGCGTTTTTTAAAAAATAGGAACCCCCATTTTTATTACATATTCGTGTAGTATGTAAAGAAATATTAATGTTTTAGTTGGACCACTTTTTTCGCTTTGTGATAGATGGCGCTGTAATAGTCACAAGAATATGGCTTACAATTTTAGACGAACAGTTGGTAACAGGTAGGTTTTTTAAATTAAAATACAGAACGCAGGTACGTTTGAACATTTTATTTCGGTTGTTCCAATGTGATACATGTACCTTTGTGAACTTATTACTTCTGAGAACGCATGATGTTACAGCGTGATTACCTGTAAATACCACATTAATGCAATAAATGCTCAAAATGATGTCCGTCAGCCTCAATGCATTTGGCAATACGTGTAACGACATTCCTCTCAACAGCGAGTAGTTCGCCTTCCATAATGTTCGCACATGCATTCACAATGCGCTGACGCATGTCGTCAGGCGTTGTCGGTGGATCACGATAGCAAATATCCTTCAACTCCGCACAGAAAGAAATCCGGGGACGTCAGATCCGGTGAACGTGCGCGCCATGGTAAGGTGCTTCGACGACCAATCCATCTGTCAGGAACTATGCTATTCAATACCGACTGAAGCGCCTAGAGCCGCTCGGCCACACAGGCCGGCCCCGTTGGGCATTTTGATCACAATAGCCATACATCAACACGATATCGACCTTTTCGCAATTGGTAAACGGTCCATTTTAACACGGGTATGTATCACGAAACAAATACCGTCCGCACTGGCAGAATGTTACGTGATACCACGTACTTATACGTTTGTGACTATTACAGCGCCGTCTGTCACAAAGCGAAAAAAGTAGTCCAACTAAAACATTCATATTTCTATACGTACTGTACGAATATGTAATAAAAAATGGGGGTTCCTATTTTTAAAAAACGCAGTTGATGTCCGTTTGACCTATGGCACCGCCATCTAGCGGGCCAACCATAGCGCCATCTGAATTCCCCCTTCGAGGTAGACGAGTTTCGTTCTTTGTAGTTTTTTCGCTTGATGCTTCTTTCGTGTGATATTTGGCCCGGTCACTATCAATGGACCACCCTGTATATGCAAATCATGACGTATTTCAGGAATTTGTTCCAGTATTGAAGAGCTGAAAAGCTGTGCATTTCAAAAATATGGTCCGGGGCTGTTGATCTGCTTTCGATTCAGTAACTACAAAGTTACAAACTTGAAAGAATCTCGTTTACGTTAGTAAACACAAGAAGTTATTTGTTTTATATAAATGATCTCACCACCGTTGAAATTACGACAGAAATACCATGTGTTAAAGTATTAACTTGATCCCACATGATGAGGAATCAAATTCTATTGGATTTTGTGTCTTTTAGTCATCTTACAGTAGCAGAAAATAAACTCACAGTTTGTGCCAATGAATCAAGTACTTAACCCATCCGTAAATATCCAAGATGTACAATCCTTGTCCAAATTAGTACATACATGTAATCCAAACTAGTTTTGTCGTCACAAAAAAGCGTAGGCAATTTCGCTGTGTCATCTGAATTTTTAAGGCTCATGTGTGACAAATCTCAGAAAACAGGAAGTAGCTATGCTTCCTACAAAGCCAATGGTGTTTTTAAGTTGTTGAACACATAGAGAGGAATGATACTACGATGATTACCGTTTTAATGTTTTTATACTGACTTTCAGAAGCTGCTCACTTCATCCCTATAATATAAGAAGCATATAACGTGCTTATACTATTTTTTGAGTTTTAGTGTAGTCACGTTTCTTTACGGCTCTTTCTTAACCGGAAGTAATAACGTTCAAATTCATAAACTACTCCAGGTGAATCTTAAGTTAGCTTTTCAAGAAGGCTACAAGCATCCTCTGCCTTGCTGGAAAACAAGAAAAACGGATTTATGTACAAGAGAAGAAGCTGTTAATTGAATGTAAACAGCAAAAAATTACGCGATCCACCATGTTACGCAGGGCGGAGACCATTTTTACAGCGTGCTTCCGTGCTCATGGACGTCAAATGTGTAAATTTGAGTTAACGTTCCCTCGTCCGGAAACGACAGAATCGAAAGTTATAAGCTAAAATCGTTGTGATACGGTAGTACACATGTACCGACAGTGTTATTGCAAAGACTGTAGCGTAGGCAACTTCCACAGGTGGTAGTATGGACCGTAACAAGGAAAGAAAATGTCTGGTAAAGACGGACTCGCAAATGCTTACCATAAGCCCTATGGCCAAGAGACGTCTACTAGTATCAGACATAGGCCTTCATTTGAGGAAGAAATTTCTGGGTATGTAAGTCTGCAGTACAGTATTGTATGGTAGTGACACATGGACTGTGGGAAAATCTGAACAGAAGAGAAGCATTTGAGATGTGGTGCTTCAGACGAATGTTGAAAATTAGTCGGACTGATCAGGTAAGGAATAAGTTCTCCGCAGAATCGGCGCGGAAAAGAATATGTGGAAAACACCGATAATAAGAAGGATCAGGATAATAGGACATCTGTTAAGACACCTGGGAATGGCTTCCATAGTACTAAAGGGTCCTGTATAGGGCAAAAACTGTAGAGGAAGACTGAAACTGGAATTCATCCAGCAAACAACTGAGGACGTAGGTTGCAAGTGCTTCTCTCAGATGAAGAGGTTGGCACAGGTGAAGAATTCGTGGCGGGCCCCATCAAACCAGTCAGAAGAAAATAAGAAAAGAGCCCTATGAGCATTTATTCATCTTCGAGACTGTGAAACGAATCTCCTCAGCAGATGAGATGAGTGCTCATAGCTCACAAGGTATGCATTTTAGAGCCCATGTTTACCAACTCGATTGTTTTCGGAGCATTGTTACTTACGGATAATTTTACCATCTTCAATTAGCCCTGAAAGTTTGTAAATTATCATGTAATCACTTTGTATATTTTCAGCGTCATTTGTCTTCATAGTTATTCCAATTAGGGATGTACACTCCTGGAAATGGAAAAAAGAACACATTGACACCGGTGTGTCAGACCCACCATACTTGCTCCGGACACTGCGAGAGGGCTGTACAAGCAATGATCACACGCACGGCACAGCGGACACACCAGGAACCGCGGTGTTGGCCGTCGAATGGCGCTAGCTGCGCAGCATTTGTGCACCGCCGCCGTCAGTGTCAGCCAGTTTGCCGTGGCATACGGAGCTCCATCGCAGTCTTTAACACTGGTAGCATGCCGCGACAGCGTGGACGTGAACCGTATGTGCAGTTGACGGACTTTGAGCGAGGGCGTATAGTGGGCATGCGGGAGGCCGGGTGGACGTACCGCCGAATTGCTAAACACGTGGGGCGTGAGGTCTCCACAGTACATCGATGTTGTCGCCAGTGGTCGCGGAAGGTGCACGTGCCCGTCGACCTGGGACCGGACCGCAGCGACGCACGGATGCACGCCAAGACCGTAGGATCCTACGCAGTGCCGTAGGGGACCGCACCGCCACTTCCCAGCAAATTAGGGACACTGTTGCTCCTGGGGTATCGGCGAGGACCATTCGCAACCGTCTCCATGAAGCTGGGCTACGGTCCCGCACACCGTTAGGCCGTCTTCCGCTCACGCCCCAACATCGTGCAGTCCGCCTCCAGTGGTGTCGCGACAGGCGTGAATGGAGGGACGAATGGAGACGTGTCGTCTTCAGCGATGAGAGTCGCTTCTGCCTTGGTGCCAATGATGGTCGTATGCGTGTTTGGCGCCGTGCAGGTGAGCGCCACAATCAGGACTGCATACGACCGAGGCACACAGGGCCAACACCCGGCATCATGGTGTGGGGAGCGATCTCCTACACTGGCCGTACACCACTGGTGATCGTCGAGGAGACACTGAATAGTGCACGGTACATCCAAACCGTCATCGAACCCATCGTTCTACCATTCCTAGACCGGCAAGGGAACTTGCTGTTCCAACAGGACAATGCACGTCCGCATGTATCCCGTGCCACCCAACGTGCTCTAGAAGGTGTAAGTCAACTACCCTGGCCAGCAAGATCTCCGGATCTGTCCCCCATTGAGCGTGTTTGGGACTGGATGAAGCGTCGTCTCACGCGGTCTGCACGTCCAGCACGAACGCTGGTCCAACTGAGGCGCCAGGTGGAAATGGCATGGCAAGCCGTTCCACAGGACTACATCCAGCATCTCTACGATCGTCTCCATGGGAGAATAGCAGCCTGCATTGCTGCGAAAGGTGGATATACACTGTACTAGTGCCGACATTGTGCATGCTCTGTTGCCTGTGTCTATGTGCCTGTGGTTCTGTCAGTGTGATCATGTGATGTATCTGACCCCAGTAATGTGTCAATAAAGTTTCCCCTTCCTGGGACAATGAATTCACGGTGTTCTTATTTCAATTTCCAGGAGTGTATATAGCAGCTGCAATGCCTTTGTGCACTTTATGTATTGTGAGAAAACAGTAATTAACTTGAAAACTCACTTGAACACGACTTTGGTTTACTAGTCTCAGTCCTCGACCACGACAGTGATTTACTAGGATCATCTATGCCTACATCTACATGATTTTTCTGCAATCCACTATTGAGAGCCTGACAGAGGGTTATTGCACCACCTTCGAAGTGCCGTTCCACACTCGAAAGACGCGCGTGCTCTGATTTGTCTTATCATGATCATCATTTCTCGCTATGTAGATGGTCGCCAACATAATATTTTTGCAATCGGAGGAGAAAGTTGGTGACAAAATCCTGCAACAACGAAAAACTCCTTTGTTTTAATGATTGCTACCCCAAATAACTTATCATGTCCATGGCACTCTCTCCCCTATTCCGCGATAGGGGCCCTTATTTTAAATTTCTCGTTGTCCTTCGTTACTATTGTCTGTTGCGGTTGCCACACTGCACACCCCAATAGACTGGGTGAGGGCGAACAAGCGCAGTGTAAGTTGCCCCCTTAGTGGACTTGTTGCATTTTCTAAATGTTCTGCTAATAAATCGCAGTCTTTGGTTTGCTTTCCCTACAATATTTGATCTTTACAATTTAAATTATTTGTACGTATAATCTCCAAGTATTTAGTCGAATTTACGGCCATTAGATTTGTGTGACTTGTCGTGTAATGGAAATTTGGCGGATTTCTTTTACTACTCATGCGGGTGACTTCACAAGAGCCAATTGCCACTTTTTCCGCCATGCAGAGCTCTCGTCTAAATCATTTTGCTATTAGTTTTTTAATCATTTGAAGACTTTACATGACTGTAAATGGCAGCAACATCTGTGAACAATGTAAGAGGGCTGCTCAGACGGTCTCCTATGTCGTATACGTAAATCAAGAACAACAGAAGGCTTTTAGCAGTTCCTCTGAGAGCGCCAGATATTACATCTGTTTTACTCGATGACTTCCCGTCACTTACTACGAACTGTTATCTTTCTGACAGGACGTCACGAATCCAGTCGCACAACTGAGGCGAGGCTCCATAGTCATGCAATTTGATTAGAAGTCGTTTGTGAGGAAGGGTGTCAAAAGCCTTCCCGGACATCTAAAAATATACAATCAATCTGACATCCCCTGTCGATAGCACTCATTACTTTGGGAGAATAAAGAGCTAGTTGTGTTACAAAAGAACGATATTTTTTGAATGCGCTCTGACTGTGTATCAATAAATCGTTTTCTTCGAGATAACTCATAGTATTAGAACACAGCACACAGCATGCATTCCAAAATCCTACTGCAAATCGACATTACTGATATGGGTCTGTAACTCAGCGGATTACCGCTATTTTCTTTCTTGGGTATTGGAGTGACTTGATCAACTACAGTCCAGTGACCTCCCAGTATTCTCTTCTTCGTATATGTTCAGTATTCACTATCAGTCCTATCTCGTACGAGTGCCACACATTTGAGCAATGTTCTGGTCGCACGTGTTTTTTGTCAGCAATTTCCTTTGTAGACGAAGGCTGCCACCTTCTATACCTGCGACTGATGCCATACGATCGTTCCATTTCATGACGCTACAAACTGTAACAAATTGGTATAAGTTGAAATCGGCGTAGATAGTCAATTAATCGTGGTAAAGCAAGCCTTTTTTTACATACACATAACACAGCGTTTTTGTGCTAGAAACCATTCTAGGTGTCTTTGTCATAAGGTTTTATTATGCTACAGAGATACAAACCTAAAAACAAACGTTTAAATTCATAGTGACAAATTCGTCAAAATTTCCGTTGACTTTATGAAGATGACAAAATCAAAATGTCGCCTAATTGCCGCTTAGCATTTAATCAAAGCAACACACTTACGCACTTGTACGTAGTATATTATTTAAAACAACGTTCAAATGTAAATCACTATTAAGACATTATCAGAAGTTACTTTCAGTCTCCGATCAACCGTTCCTCTTGTTCACTCTTTGCTGCGGGATTACTGTGCAAATAAAGAACCACCACTTGACTCATCCTTTACGTAATTTCTTTATGTTTCCGGTTCGTTTTTGCTGTAACGCCCACAAAATAAGCACAGAAACTAGAGATAAAAAGGTAGCGATAACGCTGTCTGAAATAACGGCATTCTCGGAATGCACTGTAGCAGCAGATTGCAGGCCCCTCGAAGACGTCCCAGTCCCAAGTGCAAGTACGTTCTGCAGTTCACCGTAGCGTCTGTCGGAGAAATACAGATGTCGCAATATTCTGTCATGTCATGTTCGTGTCAACACATTACAGTGACAGAACTACTAGTATGAATCTGCAGTTATCCGGAACTTGATGCGGCTGTTTCAACGATGCGTGTAAACGTGAAATTTTCGAAGACCTTTATGAACCTTTTACCTTTTTTCCTATATTTTGAGAGTGGAAGTAGCGTTAACTTTAATTTTGCACGTTTCGGCTTAAGTGTTACCCATTTATGATCTAGATGACTACAGTTACAACGATATTGCCGGCCGTTGTGGCCGAGCGGTTCTAGGCGCTACATCTGGAACCGCGCGACCGCTACAGTCGCAGATTCGAATCCTCCCTTGGGCATGGATATGTGTGATGTCCTTAGGTTAGTTAGGTTTAAATAGTTCTAAGTTTTAGGGGACTGATGACCTCAGATGTTAAGTCTCATAGTGCTCAGAGCCATTTTTACAACGATATTATTAATGCCAAGCAGCAAGAAGGGACTATTATTCTTGTAATAATATTGCTGAGTGGCTCATAGACTCGTACACACAATTTGGAGGCTTTTTCATCAACGTCTCCTCTTATTTATTAAAGACATGCCCACGGAAGAAAGAATGGTCACAGGAAACGTATCTCCACGGCAATAGACGGGGCGCGGGGTCTACCATTTGTGCACTAAAATATACTGATGGTGCAGTATTCGATCTATTGCAATATTAATTCTTTTTCATCAGCACTGATCGTGAAACATATCTGCAGCATCTCAACGCAAATCTATTTTTACAGTAATACGCCAACCCAGTGTCTTTTTGTGAGAAAAGTTAATTATTTCATACTATAATTGTTTGTTTAAAGTTCAAGATATTCCAATAGAAACAGGATCTTAATACGGCGGACTAAGTAACACTGCATCATTGCAGAATTCTACCACAAATTTGTGCTACAATAGGATGTACAGAAAGTATCTCCGCTTTTTTTGGGAGGGGGGGGGGGGGGAGACCACAATATCATCAGTTAAACGGGTCACTGAGAAGGACAGGCAAAGTAGAATTTAAAGGGGCACCCAGATCACGTTTTATGAAAGGACGCTAAAATGGCAGAACGAACAGTAAATTCGCAAAGCTTCGCTGCTTTTTTTTGTTGCTCCCTCAAATCATAATTATGTAAATAGCTACTGATTACCACAAAATAATGTGTTAAATATAATGTAGTATTGCTGCTATTTCAAACAGGAACAAGCAGCAAATGTATTGTTGTAATCGTAGTTGTTAATGGAGTGGGTGGAGACGTAAATGTAGTGGAATGAGGTAGAAGGCACCTAAATGTAGTGGTTGGTGCCAGGAGGTGCCTTCGCAACTGCTGGTATGCGTAACTCACTGCAATCCGGCCCGCACCTGGCTGTAACTTGTGCTCAGAGTATCACACAAAACTAACTTTCCCTATCCTAAACGGTACGGTGGAGCCGAAACATTAAAATAACGAAGTGATAGCTAGCACTAAGATTTTGTTGCTGTAGAAATAATAATTTCCAACCTGCTGGTAGATGTTCCGATATTGTTTAGTTCCTTTCTCTGTGTTATTTTGCAATGTCTATACCAAAAAGAAAAAAACGCTGTGGTATCCTAGTACATGATAGAAGTGAAATCTACATTTATTCTCCGCAAGCCATCCAACGGTGTGTGGCGGAGGGCACTTTACGTGTCACTGTCATTACCTCCCTTTCTGGTTCCAGTCGCGTATGGTTCGCGGGAAGAACGACAGCCGGAAAGCCTCCGTGCGAGCTCGAATCTCTCTAATTTTACATTCGTGATCTCCTCGGGAGGTATAAGTAGGGGGAAGCAATATATTCGATACCTCATCCAGACACGCACCCTCTCGAAACCTGGACAGCAAGCTACACCGCGATGCAGAGCGCCTCTCTTGCACAGTCTGCCACTGAAGTTTGCTAAACATCTCCGTAACGCTATCACGCTTACCAAATAACCCTGTGACGAAACGCCACGCTCTTCTTTGGATCTTCTCTATCTCCTCCGTCAACCCGACCTGGTACGGATCCCACACTGATGAGCAATACTGAAGTATAGGTCGAACGAGTGTTTTGTAAGCCACCTCCTTTGTTGATGGACTACATTTTCTAAGGACTCTCCCAATGAATCTCAACCTGGTACCCGCCTTACCAACAATTAATTTTATATGATCATTCCACTTCAAATCGTTCCGCACGCATACTCCCAGATATGTTACAGAAGTAACTGCTACCAGTGTTTGTTCCGCTATCATATAATCATACAATAAAGGATCCTTCTTTCTATGTACTCGCAATACGTTACATTTGTCTATGTTAAGGGTCAGTTGCCACTCCCTGTACCAAGTGCCTATCCGCTGCAGATCTTCCTGCATTTCGCTACAATTTTCTAATGCTGCAACTTCTCTGTATACTACAGCATTATCCGCGAAAAGCCGCATGGAACTTCCGACACTATCTACTAGTGACGAATGCGTTAAATCAGTAGTAGGGAACGCGAATAGAAAATTTAGATTTGTTGGAAGGGTTCTAGGTAAGAAGTAGTGCATGTGTAAAAGAAATCGCATGGAATACGCTAGTGGGACCAATTCCTGGATGGTTGGTTAGTTCTTTGTTTTGGGAGAGGGGACCAAACAGCGAGGGCATCGGTCCCATCGGATTATGGAAGGATAGGGAAGGAAATCGACCGTGCCCTTTCAAAGGAACCACCCCGACATTTGCCTGAGGCAATTTAGGGACATCACGGGAAACCTAAATCAGAATGGCCGGTCGCGGGTTTCAACCGTCGTCCCCCTGAGTGAGTCTAGTGTGCTAACCACTGCGCCATTTCGCTCGGTCCAATTTCTGGAGCAGCGGGAATTTGTCCAGAGTTTGGTATCTTTATGAAGAAGCAGAGACTGTAGGCATAGAACTAATACAGAGACTTGCGCAAGGCTCATGCCAGGTCAGTGCACCGTTTACAAACTGTGATGAATTTGGAGAAGTGAAGTTCGTATGGTCGGAAGAAAGTTGGGTTTGTTACCATAAAACCCCGTCGAGTAAATTTAGGGAACTGATATTCGAGGAAAACTGCGCAACATCGGTGCTGCCTCCATCGTGTATTTCACGGAAGAGCCATGAGAATCAGATGTAAAAGATTACAGATAGCCATTTTTCTCACGCTTCACGCGCTAATGGAATACAAGTGGAAGAAGCAACGAAATATCATCCACCGTGCAGAGTGCATTGGCTTGAGAACGTGTAAATGTAGGTACAGGATAATTATGATTTTTTCTTATAATATTTACAATCAGTATGGCACTGGAGACACACATCATAACATTAATACGTGGACATCGAAAACTGAAGTACCGATTTTTATTGTTAACTATACAGGGGACAAGGAAACGTATAATTCGAAGGGTACTGTGCCATAGATGTGGGAAAAAATAATGTTTGTACGTAGCCGTTTAGAAAGGTAAATGGAAGTGGGCAAAGACAAATGAGAAAAGTTCTGTTCTGTCTCTCGCACTGCTATACCAGTTTCTACCTCGCGCACCGATCGCATGCTATGGTACAACTGACAGTCGAAAGTAACAACGGTTCGTGAAACCGTATTCTGGTGACGTTCAATGTTTAAATGTTGCAGATGGATTACTTGCAGTAACACACACAAACCGCGCACCTACAGTGCTACAACCGCTAGCTCGTTGATGTTGTCAGCAGTGGAAAACAAAACTTCGTACTAAAGAAGGCAACACAGACTGTATTAGGGCAACACAGACTGTACATACCGTTGCTTACTGGCGTCATTTTTTCGCTTACTTTTGTCTAAGAGTAAACGGGACTAACTTTGTATTCATTTGCCGCAGTTAACACAAAATTTGATGTACGTTCCTAGTTTTCAGTTTCTTCGTTCTGAATAGCTACGAATTCTCTTATTATACAGAAACTGTATTTGATTTAGGCTGTGCCTCGAAGACGAACATTAACGGAGTGATAGTGATAAATGTATTGTTGTTTTGAATGACACATTTAAATGTGCACTGAAAGCAATTCCAAATCATTTTTGGAGTTGTAACTAAGTGCAGATTTTAAAATCCCAAACATTTTACATCTGAGTTTACTTTACGCGATACAACGGCATTCACATTGTGTTGCCACAATGGAAAATATTCGTAGCTACAATGCAGCATTTGATATGGTCAATTCTGAGGCTAACGATTCTGACACATGGAGTGTACCACTTTCAATAAACGACACTTTTTGTCATAGGCAAGAACTAAAAATTTGCGTATGAGTAAATTCTAATTAATCAAATAAAAAACTGACTTTCGTTACTTTATAAACACTATTGGTCGAATTTAGACCACGGCTAAATATGTACAACGTATTTTTGGTAACATTTTTCGGAAACAGTATTCAAAATTTTTGGTAACATTTTTGGGAAACAACGATCTTATAAGCTATATAAAATCAGTGATAGAACTGTCTATAAAGCGATGGTTATTTTATTAAAATGACTGGTTTCGGCTTAGTCTTACGGCAATATTCAGAACAGCACTATCAGCTGAAGTTGACTGCATTTTCAGCGACTGAGATCAACTGACTTCTAGACACCGTCAACTTCAGCTGGTGGTGCTGTTCTGAAGATTGCCCAAGACTATGCCGAAACCGGTCATTTTAATAAAATAACCATCGCGAACTAGACTGTTTTTGATCAGAATGGAAGGAAACGTAATAAAAGATGAACCGTACACGTGTATCAAAGCTGCAATAAATGCTGAACCGTAGTTCGGGATCGTCTACCCCTATTTGAGCTTCGCCGAAATAAAAAGACGATCTTCCGCGCAACCAATGCAGCGCAAGGAGATCAGATTATGCCAAACTCTTTGTTTTTCCAGCGTTATTGCGGAATCAGTTTCCACTTTGGCTGTATTTCTTTCCTTCCGGAGATGCAGAACCGGCAACTTGACATATACGTATTGAGGAAACGCGCGGATCCCACCATCTTGAGCCTATGCTGTGTTTCCCTTCGCGGCTGCTCTGCTCTGGGCGCGTGTAATAACACGAGAATCTTCTCACAGGACCTCTCGATTACAGGAGAGCACAAAAAACCTGCTTGAAAGCGAACGTCGGTGGGGCTGTGGTGTCGCTACCCGGGCAATAACGCTGGGAGGGCAAACAAGAGTGTTCTATCCTCCCTTCCCGCTTCCCTCCCTACGCCAATCCCCGTCTCCGAGAATGTCGTTGAAAGTAGTCGTTCTCGGAAATGAAATGTGTCGCGCTTGGTGTGGCGGAGAACTTACATACAACAGGAAACAGCCCGTGCGCATTTATGCCTACCGTACAGATTTTAGGCGTTGAGCACACGTTGACTGGGTGAACTGTTGCCGTCATTTGTATTTATTTACTGGCAGTCAGTGTAGAATTTACGTTTAACCCACGTAAGGAAGCAATACGACGTTAATGGAGAACGAAATATCCTCTGTACCATCAGTTTACATTATTTTTTGGGTAGTCAGTGAAGGAATTATTTTTATCCCACACAAGGAAACATTATAACGTTTCTCGAGCACGTAATCTCCTATGTCAAAGCCAGCATGGATTCTGTAAACACATCTTTCTCAATACAATCCGCTCTGTTCGTTCATGAAATCCAGCGCGTCATAAGCAAAGGAACGCAGCTTGATGCTGTTTTCCTTGACTTCTGAAAAGCATGCAATTGTTCCTTACTGTCGTTTAGTACCCAGACTGGGAACTTACTGAGTATCAGATCACGGTTCTAATTGGACGCAGAACTTTCTAAGAAACAGAACTCAATATGTTATTCTTCAGACGTAAAGAGAATTTCTGGATTACCCCAAGGGTTTTGCAGTAGATTTAAATGAGCGAGTGTATACAGTCGCAAGCTGCTTGACGCTTTTTGCAGACGATGCTGTCTGCAAGAAGACAGCAATGCTAGAAGACAGCGAAATGCAGGATGACCTACCGAGAATCGATAATAGGTGCAGGCTATGGCAGTTGACCCTGAACGTAAATAATAATTGCCCGTGAATTGGCGAAGAGATACATTACTGTTCGATAACGCTATTGATACCAGATCGCAGGGAACAGTTAACAACCGTGAAATACGTCGGAGTAATTATCCAGAGCGACCTAAAGCGGGATGGCCACAAAAAAAAATAGTAAGGCAATGTAATTCATCCGCGAAAGCAGTGACTTACAAAGCACTTGTTCGACCGGTTGCTCAGTATTTTTCACTATGTTGTGTCCGTTACCAAGTAGGAGTACAGGAGAGAAAAAGAGAAAGAGAGAGACCTACCGTCAGGGAACCGTTTAGTCAGCACCAGAGCGTTATGGAGATGCTAAACAACCTCCAGCAGCATTCGCTACAAGAGAAGCATAGTGTATCACGAATTCCTCTCCTGTTCATCTCAGAGTAGCAGTTGTAACCTGCGTCCTCATTCCAATCTGTCTTTCCCTACAGCTTTTACCGTCTGCAGCTCCCTCTAGTACTATGAAAGTTACTCCATATCAAGATGTATATGCAGTCAAGAAAAAAAAATCCCGGATTTTTCGCGGATTTCCCGGTTTAAAATATACATTTTCCCTAGGAGTTGTAAAACTTATCAATCCTCTGAATGGTAAAGGTATTATGTACGCGCTTAGAACTGCCGGCCACTTTGGAAAACAAAATTTGGCCGAAAACAGCACGTTTTGGAATGGTCTTTGATGCACAGCAACATGTATATCGATGCTTTCATATTGCGTAAGTACAAATACGAATTCTACCAAATACAGCACGGTAGCTTCCGAAACACTGAAATCGAAATTCATAACGATTTGTCTGTCAATTACAGCTCATATCATGTGATCACGCCAGCCAATGACAGCAGATATTCAGAGCAAAGGATGCCTGATAAATAGGCCAGTATAATTTTACATAATGGCATAAATGGCTGGTCTTCTGCGCCAGAAACTTCTCTAAGTAGCTGATCCCCCAATGTGTTAAGTTTTGAATGAGACTGAAACGCTCCGTGATTTTAGAAATTCATCGCACATTCTCACACGTAACATAATTCATCTTGCGTGAAAGAAAACTTACTTAGAAAATAACGCCACTAAAACCACCATTCGCAATATTTAGAAAACTGGCGTTACTACGCATGCGCAGCTACGCTGGCGTAGAAAGCCAGTGCTTGGTGTCTGCTCTGCTCATATGGCTTTTGTTACATTTTTATTTGGAATTTCGTGCGTACTGGGGCATCACATGACAATGTGCAATACTGTGGCATGTTGTTCGGAGGAGAGATAGGAGTTATTGTATTTAGGGCTATTGTTTTATCGTATGCTATCGAGATAAGGAGTGCTAAATCATTTATCATTTCAAAACTAGACTCTACAACTCAAAGTACCCCAATATTTTGCTATGTGATGACTTTTAACATACATTATTGTTATTCGCACTCTGCAATGCTGTTATGTAGCATTTCTAATCAGGTTTACTTCGACACAACACTGCGAATAGCTAGTAAGGAGGACTACAAATTTCTTGCAAAAATAAAAAGCCGTTGTTTGTATGCAGCAGAACTGAGGACAATAAAGTACAATAAGCTTTTCATAACTGTTTCAAACTGTATTAAAAATTTACAAGGTTGTCTGTGGGCCAAGAAACTGTACAATTAGCAGTTTATATTCTACTCCTGGAATAAATGTAAAGCTATGTTGGGAGTTACAATGATAAAACAAGGTGCGCTGCCAGTCTATAGTTTACCGAAGAATGGCGTTTTGTAAATTTAAGACGTAAACAACACAAATTAAGAAATAACGTCAAGCCTAAAGGAGGTACCAGGAAGCCAGATTTGTAAAATTATTCTAAAGGTTTCAATATATCCGAAACAAAATATTTTATTCAATACAACTGACCAAATTTGCCTACTTAGTCATCTTTAAGTGAACATTTACGTATGTTAGTACATTTATAGTATTAACGGATCTTACGTTATGTCATAAAAAAGGACATCAGAGAGTACTCCAAGGACATTGAAATTTCGGAAATCAAACTAAAATGCAAAATTCGGCTTAAAGTGCACATTCGTACATCCAAATTCACATTAAAGTAGACCTCCGCTTGGCATGAAACATTTCAGTGTGGTTTTCGGGTTGCCACTGCTCTTCGGAGTACCAATACTGTATTATCTCATGTTTGGTTTTTTATTATGGCATAATGTCATACATGCAAGAAGATGAAAACGTGCACTTAAAATTCAGCGAACAGATGAAACCAGCCAACAGTGTGGATTGAAACAACTGGTATCGAATAAATTGAATGCCCGTGCGGGAAACATTAACAAAAGCCCCATTTCTTCAGCAAACCGCCAAAAATAAATTCATTGTCCTACAATACGTTTAATGCTTGATTGCTAATAACGTGGAAACAAAATAAAGTCATAAAACTGAAACTGATCACAAATTTTGTCTTCTGTAATTATGTGTATGTACTTTAATTCAATCGATAGCTCCTAATCTCAGAAATCCGTTTTGTTTCCATTTGACGAGAGAGCTGTAAACGAAACAGCAAAAAAGGAACATGGGGTAAATGGAGATTACCCAGCACTACAACTCGGACTGTTATGAAGTATTGCTTAGTCTTCGTCCTAAAGCCTTTGAGACATTTTGCTGTCGGCAGGCGCTTGTGCGTGCACCGTGTTTTGTTGTTGTAAATGACGCATTTTCTTTACAACTAAAGTTTTATTTTGATGCTATTCTCTCGTTTAAGTTTTATTGGAGCAGTGTTACAGTGCTGTAGCGGGCCAAAGTAAACTTCTTTGTTAGAATATCAGTTCTTATCAGCAAAAATCACAAAAATTTATCTGAGAAGTGAAACAATGAAAAATGTGCAGAATTCTCAAAAATTCCCGGTTTTTCCCGGATGATAAAAATCTCAGTTGTTTCCCGGATTTCCCGGTTTTCCCAGGACCTATGCACACCGCCTGCTGTCTGAAACGATGTCCTGTTATGTCCTATTATCCTGTCCCTCTTATTATCAGTGTTTTCCATATATTCCTTTCCTCGCTGATTCTGCGGAGAACCTCCTCATTCCCTCCCTTATCAGTGCATCTTATTTTCAACATTTGTCTGTAGCCCCACTTCTCAGATGCTTCGATTCTCTTCTGTTCCGGTTTTTCCTTAGTCCACAGCTCACTGCCATACAATGCCGTGCTCCAAACGTACATTCTCAGAAATTTCTTCCTCAAATTAAAGGCCTATGTTCGATACTAATAAACTTCTCTTGGCCAGGAGTGCCCTTTTTGACAGGGCTCCTCTCCTTTTTATGTCCTCCTTGCTTATTTTGCTGCGTAGGTAGCAGGAGTTCTAAGCTGCTTGATGACCGCCAATTGTGATGTTTAGTTCCTTCCCGTTCTCGTTTCTGCTACTTCTCATTACTTTCTTCGATTTATTCTCAATCCATTGCCTGTAATCATTAGACTGTTCCTTCCATTCAACAGAGTCTGTAATTTTTCCTCACTCTCAGTGAGGATGGCAATGTCATTCTCTTATAGTCACTCAAAGCCGACACTTTCCCATACTCCACACCGTCGTCAGCAAACAGTCGCACATTGCTGCTTACTCAATCCATCTGATGTTTAACATTGAGGGAGAACGAGAGTGATCCACTCACATTTCCCCGGGGCACTCCTGACGATATCTTTGTCTCTGATGAACACTCGTGATATGTTACCATGAGATCATTTTTCTTCTGGGTACGTAATAGCTATCAGTAGTGCAGTAAAGCGTAGAGATGGGCAGAGTCGTTCATCCTTGGGAATTAGTTCACTGGTGATCGCTCTTTTTTTTGGGAACCGTTCATGTTTACTCGTTCACCGTTCATTGTTCTTGGTATCTGGTTCTTATGAAGAACTGAAAATTTGTTACAGAGGTGACTGAAGATGGAAGGCACAAAGAGCGGGCACTTGCCTCCCCCCTGGAGTTTTTTTCATAACAGAATTGTCACAAACTTGTAATTTTCGTGATTCTGCAAAACATTTCGTTTAGCCAACTGTAGCGTTATGTGGCTGCTCACAGTGAAATAATACAAGGTGGCACACGAAAAACCAGACCCGAGTACAAACTGCTCGCCAATTACGCATGATTTGTTGACCGCTACGAGCAAATATATAATAGGCAGTGAAGAAATAACAAGAAGCTAATGCAAACAACTCCGAAACAATAGATGACTATTGGTAAGCAATGAGCAGTCTAGTACTCGGGGCTGTTTTTTCGTGCGCCATCCTGTACCACTGAAATAATATTGTAGGAGTTATCATGTTCTGTTTACAAAATGTGACACGATACACTCGATTACGAAGCGTGGGCTTCATTCGGTTGTAAGTCGGTCTGCCTTACATAACAATAAACATGCTCTTTTACATTGGATAAAAAAATACGGAAAATGACCAATCGTGTGTGCCGTGCCGACGTCCTTTGCGTGTGTAATAACAAAAAAATTTGCCTTTTAACGAGTATTTCTTCTGATGTTTATCGAAACAGTGAAGTAAGCTGATACGCCGTTTTGTTACCTGAAAAGATGTATGTATTACATACCACGTAATTTTTATGTAGTTTACGTAATTATAAAATACATTTTAATTACCGGTCGTAGACGCTGAATAGAATACGAAAAGAACCAGAAGTTCGGAGTTCAAAAAAGGTTTGAAACAGATCTAAAATGGGAGTGCGAAGCGAACGAAACGAACAACAACAACTCGATACGGAACTATGAGCAGTCGGCGGTGTTACTGCTACGAATAGCCACACGAAGAAGGACGAGTGCGGCCGACATGCCGTTACGGGAACGAGACCGACCGTTTCCCGTTCCCGGAAACTATAAGTAGAAAACCGCGACCGAAGTGAACTATGGAAGACCGTTCCTTAGAATTCGTTCCTCGCTCGTTCCGTTCATCTTGGTGAACCGTTCGAATGCCGGACATTTGCCACGCCGGACATTTGCCACACTTGCCCCTTCGGCAGGTAGCTTGAGTAGCGATCCCTCAGGTAAGGGACGCCCTTCCTCCTACTACTTCTATCCGCTTTCAAACCGCCGTCTCCACTTACTCGATACAACCAGTACGCAAGGGACCTTCTTCTTCGACATCTTGGCGAAATACAGAGCTTCTTTTCCGAAATCGAACTATTTATAACTTTTGGGAAACGAAAGCAATACCGACGCTTATGTCTGTATGTAATTAGTTTTGCCAAGTATAAATATAGATCCCTCTGTCTGTACGGTAGCTTCCTTTCATGGATACTGATCGTGATAGAAACAGTTCATTGGCAGGGGAGCAACAAGAAAGGAACGTTGTGAAGAGAGTGCGAATGTACGCTAATCATTTCTTTTTGATCACTGCATTTGTGCCTACTTTAATTACTACTATTGCATGCCCAAAAGACAATAAGGAAAGAAGAAGTGGGAATGTGAATATTTGAAAAGAAGAACGACATACTCCATATTAATTTACTCTCTAAAATCCGATATCCCTTGCAGCCAAACATTAGTTAATAAAGTGTAGCGGGGCAATGTTCAAAACATGACTGAAAATACATTCGCTAAATAGAGATAAGAACATCTATGATTGACATGTCATCTAAAGTCGACGTACAATTTTAAAATCTTAGAAATAAGGAAATGAGGTAATACAGAATGCAATGCTTGTAACGTACGTTGTTGTTCTACAGTGTTTAGCTGTGGTATTTATAGGGTCACAGAGAAAGCGTCCTAGGTTTTGGAGGGAAAAGCCATAATTTTAATGATCTGCACTACAACAGAAACAAGAAGCACAACTTACGGAAAATAATATATAGTGTGTTTCAGCTCATAAGTGACATTGAAGCAGATAGTTCCCGTGACTTAGAATGGACAAAGGTTATATTCGACAACCGGAATAAATTAATAACTGGCTCATTCTACCGACCCCTGGTCTCAGATGAAACAGTTGCTGAACAGTTCAAAGAAAACTTGTGTCTCACCACAAATACGTACGCTACTCATACAATTATAGTTGGCTGTGACTTCAATCTACCTTCCATATGTTGACAAAAATACGTTTTCAGACCCTATTGTAGATAGGAAACAACTTCCGTAATTGTTCTAAATGCTTTTTTAAAAATTATTTTGAGCAATTAGTTCACGAGGCCATTCAAATTGTAAATGGTTACGAAAACACACTTGACATTTTAGCCACAAATAATCCTGAGCGTCGCGATGGATATATGGATTAGTGAACACACAGTCGAGCGAGGCTCAATTCCGTAAAAAAGAAATTCACCAAAACTAAACGCGAAATATATCTATTTATAAAAGCAGCTAAAAATTCGCTTGACTTCTTTCTAAGGGACAGTCTCCAATACTTCCAAAGTATGTAAGTGAAGACCATATGCGGCTTCAGTTCAAAGAAATAGTATCAACAGCACTCGAGAGGTTCATACCAAATAAATTAATAAGAGACGTAACTGATACCCCATGGTTAACAAAACACGACAGAAAAATGCTGCAGGAGCACGGGAAAAGGCACATATAATTTAGACGAACGCAAAATCTCCAAGATTGGCGAAGTTTTACTGAGGCTCGAAATTTGGTGCGAATTCAATGCGAGATGCTTTTAATAGTTGTCACAACGAAAGCCTCTCTAGAAATGTGGCCGAAAATCCAAAGAGATTCTGGTCCCCGGAAAGGCTCAGTAAGTACCTTTTCTGCGCGACAGCGATAAGGAGGAGGAGGGGGAAAGAAGGGACCCAACCCTTCGGAGCAGGTAAAATCGGTGTGCGGACATTTGCCACGCCGGACATTTACCACGATTTTACCTGTTCCGAAGGGTTGGGTTCTATATCTCCTCCCCCCCCCCCCTCCTCCTCCTCCTTATCCACATTTAGTAACTCCATTTTAGTGGCACTGTCATCAGTAACATTACCGTCGCTGTCTCGCAGTAAAGGTACTTACTGAGCCTTTCCCCTGGTTTACTTAACATAGGACCAGTATCCCTATGGATTTTCCGCACCATTTCTAGAGAGAGTTTCGTTGTGGAAACTATTAAATGCATCTCGCGTTGAAATCCGCATCAAATTTCGAGCCTTGGTAAAACTTCGCCAATCTTGGAGATTTTGCGCTTGTCTAAATTATACGTGCCTTTTTCGGTGCTCCTGCAGCAGCCTTCTGTCGTGTTTTGTGTACCATGGGGAATCAGTTCCGTGTGTTATTAATATATTTGATATGACTCTCTCGAGTGCTGTTGATACTATTCCTTTGAACTTAAGCCACATATGGTCTTCACTTACATGGTTTGGAGGATTGGAGACTGTCTCTTAGAAAGAGGTCAACCGAATTTTTAGTTGCTTTTATAAATAGATATATTTCGCGTTTAGTTTTGGTGAATTTCTCTGTTACGGAATTGAGCCACTCTACGACTGTGTGTTCACTAATCCCTGTATCTGTCGCGATGCTCAGGGTTATTTGTGGCTAAGAAATGTGTTTAAACTTGTGTGAAATCATATGGGACTCAACTGCTAAGGTTATCAGTCCCTAAGCTTACACACTACTTAACCTAAATTATCCTAAGGACAAACGCACACACCCATGCCTGAGGGAGGACTCGAACCTCCGCTGGGATGTGGCTAAGAGGTCAAGTGTGTTTTCGTAACCATTTACAATTTGAATGGCCTCGTGAATTAATTGTTCAAAAACATTTTTAAAAAAGCATTTAGAACACTTACAGAAGTTGTTTTCTATTTACAATAGGGTCTGAAAATGTATTTTTGCCAACATATGGAAGGTAGATCCAAGTCACTGCCAACTACAATTGTATGAGTTGTGTACCTATTTGCGATGAGACTCGAGTTTTCTTTGAACTGTTCAGCAACTGTTTCATCTGAGACTGGGGGTCGGTAAAAGGACCCAGTTATTAATTTATTCCGATTGTCTAATAGAACCTCTGCCCATACTAAGTCACAGGAACTACGTGCTTCAATGTCGCTTGTGAGCTGGAACACACATTACATTATTTTTCCTTAAGTTGTGCTTCTTGTTTCTGTTGTTGTGGAGATAATTACAATTACGGCTTTTCCCTCCAAAACCCTGGTGCTTTCTCTGTGACCCTGTAAATACCAGAGCTAGACAATGTAGAACAACAACGTACGTTACAAGCGTAGCATTCTGTGTTACTTCATTTCCTTATTTCTAACATTTTAAAAATGTACGTCGAATTTAGATGACATGTCATTCATAGATGTTTTTCAGTCATGTTTTGAACATTGTCCCGCTACACTTTATTAACTAATGTTTCGCCGCAAGGGATAACGGATTTTATACAGTAAATTAATATGGAGTATGTCGTTCTTCTTTTCGAACATTCACATACCCATTTCTTCTTTTCTTATTATCTTTAGTGGATGCAGTTGTAGTAATTAAAGTAGGCACAAATGTAGTGATCAAAAAGAAATGATTAGCGTACATTCGCATTCTCTTTACATCGTTCCTTTTTTGTTGCTCCCATGGCGATGGGCTGTTTCTATCGCGATCAGCAAGCGTGAAAGGAAGCTACCGTACAGACAGAGGGATCTATATTTATACTTGGCAAAACTAATTACATACTGACATAATCGTCGGAATTGCTTTCGTTTCCCAAAAGATAAATATCTCGATTTCTGAAAAGAAGCTCTGTATTTCGCCAAGATGTCGAAGAAGAAGGTCCCTTGCGTACTGGTTGTATCGAGTAAGATGTGGAGACAGCGGTTTGAAAGCGGATTGAAGTAGTAGGAGGAAGGGCGTCCCTTACCTGAGGGATCGCTACTCAAGCTACCTGCCGAAGGGGCATGTGTGGCAAATGTTCGGCGTGGCAAATGTCCTGCATTCGGTAAAATCGTAGCAAATGTCCGGCATGGCAAATGTCCGCACAGCGAACCGTTCATTTGGACCCGTTAGTTCGCGAATGACCCATCTCTAGTAATGCGGTGGGAAAATTAGATGAGAAGGCGCGTCTGCTGTAGTTCGTTTCCAGTTGTTGCAGGTCCAGCGCCGCGTTCAGTGGGTGGGACGCGGGGAACGCGGTCCCTGATCAAAGCGGGCGCGTCGCTCTTCTTCTAGTTCCGCTTTATCTGTTAGCGAGGCCTTTTTGTTAAATTACGACTCGGCCGCGGCTTTTATCTCGGCAGGGGCCACCCGCGGCGCGTTCAACCTCCTCCTCCTCCCTCTCCCCATAGCGGCGGACTGCGACGGGACGAGAGCCTGAGCAGACCGCGGCCGCGCGTGTTTCATGTCTCCACAGCCCGACCGGAAAAAAGACGAAGCAGGAGCGATCCGCCTCCCGCGGGGCCCATAACAACACTTTACTGCCGCCGGACGAACGGCCAGATGGCTCGCTGGGTCACGGCAACCCCACTGGACAACCGACCTCCTCCCGTCGGCGTGGGTTAGACGCTCATACGGCGCCGTGCCACGCTACGTTTCCATTCTTATGACCCGATAACGGATTTAACAATCAAGTCTACGGTACGGGGCAGCAGGGTTGAACAATCGGCTCTTTCTCTTTGTGCAGGTGGGCGGACACGTCTCCTTCATTCAGCTCTACGTCGTTACGGTTACCAGGTTTAACATGCAACAGAACTGGTGGACGACGAAAACGGAATTTCGATGTCGAAATTCGAAATTTATTCTCTGACTGCGAATTCTTTAACAACAGCTGTATCAGGGGCGCGGGAATCCAATGAAAGGTGTTGTTGAGCATTAGGCGATGAATTGCTGTGCGTGTGACATTGATGGTTTGGGTCGGTCTGAGGAACATGCACGGATAGCCGAAGCGCTTAAAACGACTGCTCGCAATTAGCAAGAAATCCTGTTTCGAGTCCCGGTCTGGCAGAAGTTTTCTTGCGTCAGTAATAGGTGTATATTTGTACCTAACACAGCTAATGTCAACGAATTCGATCAGAGGATAAATTTCGAATTATGTTGTTACAGCTGGACCGTCAGCAAGGTATGTTCTTTCAGGGATGCAAGTAATTATGGATGACGTCTTTGTAAGTTACTCCGGCCGCGCAGGATTAGCCGAGCGGTCTCGAGCGCTGCAGTCATGGACTGTGCGGCTGGTCCCGGCTGAGGTTCGAGTCCTCCCTCGGGCATGGGTGTGTGTGTTTGTCCTTAGGATAATTGAGGTTAAGTAGTGTGTAAGCTTAGTGACTGATGACCTTAGCAGTTAAGTCCCATAAGATTTCACACACATTTTTTTTGTAAGTTAGCCGTGACTCAATTTTATCACCTCCATCACATATCGCTTTGCCCTGCGTTGGGTGTTTTATACTAATGGTGTCTATAAATATCGATTCAGACTGGACATAATCGACCATCAAGGAAAGGAGCAGAATGTCACTTAATTTGTTCACCTTACAAGAGAGGTCCCCAGCAGTGCGATCGACGTTTTGAAACTAACTGTACAGTGATATAGATTAAGATCCCAGGTATCACACACTACAGCCATTCGCCCTGGCTGGCCGTGGTGGCCGAGCGGTTCTAGGCGCTTCAGTCCGGAACCGCGCAGCTGCTGTGGTATCAGGTTCGAATCCTATCTCGCGCATGGATGTGTGTGATGTCCTTAGGTTAGTTAGGTTTAAGTAGCTCTAATTCTAGGGGACTGATGACCTCAGATGTTGAGTCCCATAGTGCTCAGAGCCATTTGAACCATTCACCATGGTGGCCCCTCGTTTGCGAGTAATTGATGAAAAAAATTCGGAACTTTATGTGACACTCAGTAGCGTTAAAAAAGTTGGATTATTTAGTCTGCTTGCGTGGGGCTCTGAGCACTATGGGACTTAACATCTATGGTCATCAGTCCCCTAGAACTACTTAAACCTAACTAACCTAAGGACAGCACACAACACCCAGCCAGCACGAGGCAGAGAAAATCCCTGACCCCGCCGGGAATCGAACCCGGGAACCCGGGCGTGGGAAGCGAGAACGCTACCGCACGACCACGAGATGCATTGCTTGTGTGGTATAACGGATAGGATAATAGCTTCACATGCAGGAGACAAGTGAGTTAGTATATTTTCAGGTGCACTAAATTTATTATTTTTAAATCTTTATCGAAACGATTTCGATCATTAATTTTATTCAATTAATTTGTTATATTTAATTTCTTATTTATATTCCTTTGTCTTATCATTTTAACCACAGTATGAACTTTTCCATTTCTTTTATTTTTTCTTTATATCATTCTTTTCCATTGATGTGAATATGAATCTGATTATAGTAATCTATTATAATATTCAATTACATGAAAATTTTGATCTATCGGTTAAAAAGCAAAAGACGAAATAATCTATTTATATTTGTGAAATGGTATGAAAAAAGTATTTTTGTCACCAGATGTGCAATTTTTTTGCACATTAATCGTCGTACAAACATTTAAACCATAACCTAAATACCTACTGCACTATGGACAAAATAACGCAGACGAAAATTTAAATGAAAAATGGGGTTATGAATAAAACGAAATTCAAGCAAAACTAAAAACAAATATAACAAACACAATAATGTGAACGAGAAAGCGGGGCGATAAAACAAAAGAAATTAAACCGAATCACTACCAAAAATCAATTAAAAACACATGACCAAAGGTTTCAAGTGGGGAAAGAATGATAGGAAGGAAACTGAGAGTAAATGAAGTTGCTGATGATTAAAATTATATGACAAAGGAATGGAATTGAAAAATTACATTTGATCCAATTAATTGAATAAAAATAATGATAGAAGTCATTTCGATAAAGATTTAAAAATAAAAGAAATGTAGTGCACCTGAAAACATTCGAACCTACAACCTTCTGCGTGTGAAGCTGTTATTCTGTCCATTATATCATGCAACCAGACTACATAATCCATCTTATTTAAAGATATCGAGTGTCACACAAAATTCCTAATTTTTTTTTCGCCAATTGCTCGCAAACGAGGACCTACCAGGGTGAATGGTTGCAGTGTGTAATACCTAGGATCTTAACCTACATCACTGTATAGGTAGTTTCGAAATTTCGATAGTACTGCTGGGGACCTCCCCTTGTTAGACGAAAAGTCAGTGCTACGTGACGTCACTCAGCCCTCTAATGACGGGCGAAAGTGCGGTTAAGATGGAACGTCCGTTTTACAAAAAATATATACCCCCGGACGTCTGAATTGCAACACTATGAAGGCTCCTTGCGACAAATGCCAGACTGGCGTGCTCAGATATTCAAAAGATTATCATTTCAGCGCAATTCCACAAAGTAGAAGTGAGTAAAGCCATCTACAGTCTGTGTATAAGGAAATTGGGTTTCTCATTCAGAAATCCCATTTGTATCTAGGTTGTTTGTAAGACGATCGTACTGTAAGTGTAAGAGTGGCATTCTGCTGTAGTAATAATCCATCAAAGCTCCTTTTTTTTATTTTTTAATAGCAGAGAAACCCGACGGTGCCGAGGAATTTATTTATAGCTGTGCGCCCGCACCCGTACCACGCACCGTCTGGCCTTGTGCTTAATGTTTATGATGCCGTATTTCCTGAACTATGGGCAGTATAGTGATATAATTTTGCAGGTAATATTCAGCAGTATATGCGGATACTGTTTGCAAAATGTGTTGCGAATGGAGAAACGTAGCAACGAAGTAATAAGTTTAAACTTTATGCACGACGAAGCAGGTTTTCACACATCTCACTGTTTACGACGTCAAATCTCCTGAACTATGTGTCGTACAATAGTATAATCCTGTAGGTACATTCAGCGACATATTTATTGCGAATCGAATCGGTAGCAAAGGAGTAATAAGTTATAACGTCGTCATGCCCCATGCGGTACTTCTACTGCACGAACAGCGGAAACATAGTAAGCGAGGAACTTTCTTCCTTTCATCTCTTCGTATGGATTGTGAGGGAGAAAAAATTTCGTACAGGTTTGAAATTATGTGCAAAGTTTGCTGCCGGTGACTGAATGCTCACATTTTCAAGTACTGGCGCAATGAAGTCTGGTAATTCCCGCGTCCCGGGCTACGCTTTTCACCCCCAACCTTTTGATGGGCAGGTGGTTCTTACCCCCACAGCGACTGTCAGGCACTTGTTGCCTGACAGTACAGAATATGTGTACCAGCTTTAGCTGAAATTGGTCGAGTGATTTAGGACGTGATGTGGGAAAGAAACACACACACACACACACATCCATTTTTATAATGTGTATGTACCGTACCGCTACCTGTTTTGAGCGATGTCTTATACTCAAGCGGCACCTACATACAGTCAAGCTAACATAAGAAATAACCATAATTTTTGGTTGCGTGTATAATTTTTCCTTACGTTACAAGACCTCAAATATTAATGTCTCAGAGAGAAGGTTTCAATCAATAAAATATTCCGGGCTATTATGCCGTGGTCGAATGAATTACACATAAAAACTCGACGTTTCGTCCCCATTATATCACAAGTTTGTTGTGGGTCTTCTCTTTATATTTTTAAAGCAAATGTGATGCCCGACGAGGGTGGCATGTAACAGGCCACGCCCCATGGTAACAGGTACACCATTGCCTCAGCAGTGCTGCACCAAGTCTTACGCCATATGCTTGCCGTTCGTTGCCGTCGGCATTGTTATTAACATAGCGTTGGTAGCTTTTCCCAGTTTCTATAATAGCACAATATTTCAAAGCAATGCAAATTTTTACGGATACAAATTACTCATTCTTTAAAAAAGGTTTATTTAAAAAATGGTTCAAATGGCTCTAAGCAGTATGGGGCTTAACATCTGAGGTCAGCAGTCCTCTAGACTTAGAACTACTTAAACCTAACTAACCTACGGACATCACACACAGCCATGCCCGAGGCTGGATTCGAACCTGCGACCGTAGCAGCAGCAGCGCGGTTGCGGACTGAAGCGCCTAGAAGCGATTGGCCACAGCGGCCGGCGTTTATTTAAAAATGAAAAATTTTTAGTACTGCCGCTATGGCTAATGATATTTCGTTTCTTTACCCTATTATTAATAAAAACTAAAACCACTTGTTACAAGCGAGACTAAAACAAATACCGAACAATACCGGTATCCGTTTCAAACGATCGGTTTTTCGCATCAGTAGTGTACAATGTAGTGTAAAACAATGCCACTGGACGTATTGGTTCGCCAGTGTCAACGCGAGCTTCGACACATCAGAGCAGAAGTGCTGAGAGTTGAAGCGCGGAGAATCACTGCGGTTGGCCTCCAGTGCTCCAGCGAGATAGGCTGGTGACATCAGCGTCGTGTGTTCCAGGCGCTTCCTCTATTTTTATTAGCGTGTCCAAGGCCTGGAAGCCCCGGGACGCGCAGCTCGCTAGGGGATTACGTTATCTGCCGGCAGCCAGCGGCGGGCCAGGCACACGACGGCGCGCTAATGAGACCACAAGGGGCGCAGCTGTTCTCTGTACCAGCTCCGGATTAGCACGCCGCGTCGCCGCCAGCTGACGCCGCCGCAGCTCTCTGCCTGAAGGAAAAGGGGAAGCACCCAGGAGAGCAGGAAGCGGGTTGCGAGGCTATCTGATGTTATTTCAGTAATTACAAAATCCAGTCAAATTTACAAAGAACTTGGCAGTACGAGCCCACTAATCACTATGACTTCGTACTCCCTGGATGCTTATATTGATTGCTTTGCTGGTTAAGGGTTTAAGGAGACCAAACAGCGAAGCTTATCAGTCTCCCTCCCCCCCCCCCCCCCCAATCTGTCTGCATAGATAGAGTCTGTGTTCAAGCGTGAGAAAGTGTTCTGAATGTTTGCTTAGCGTGTATATGAGGTGGAACATGGGAATCAACCCTGTATTCGCCTGGTAGGATGTGGGAAACCGCCTAAAAACCGGCACACCCATCTCGTTAATCTGCCGAACGGATTCGGTAGCGGGCCGATGTACTCCCCATCCCGGAAGCGATCGCTTAACGCGCGCAACTACCCTGGTGGGTGCACTGATTCGGCTGGGATTGGGGACGTACATGTTACAGACTTATACAAATTGTAGAGGGGACTTAGTAGATCAAGATTTATACAGGGAACTATGTCCAGAACCGCCATCCAAGACGCTACTGAGTGTCAAAGTTGTAAGCGCCGGCGCCTGTGAATTTATGTATATCAAGAGTGATTCCTTTATGATATCGCAAACTTTAAAAATGGTTCAAATGGCTCTGAGCACTATGGAGCTATGGTCATCAGTCCCCTAGAACTTAGAACTACTTAAACCTAACTAACCTAAGGACAGCACACAACACCCAGTCATCACGAGGCAGAGAAAATCCCTGAACCCGGGAACCCGGGCGCGGGATCGCAAACTTTCTGAGATGATGGAGAAGGATAAATGTATCAATTTGAGGCAAGGGTCCCTGGTTCGGAAACGAAAATCGTTCGGATACCTCTGACGGTGGAATACGTGTACTGGTACTGTTGTTGGTAAGATTGTAGGCAAGTTTCAGAGGGCCAAAACAAGGTAAAAAAGTCCATTAAACGTGGCTCTAAAATGCATACTTCACGGATGAACATGTGAACACATGTTCATCTTCGCTACTGTGAAACACATCTCCTGTACTGAACAATTGCTCATAGCTCTGAAGCTACGCATTTCGGAGCCCATGAATAGTGGTGATTTGTTTCTTGTTTTTGTCCCTACTCCCCCCTCTGAAAGTTGCTTACCGTAGAAACTTAGCAACAACAGTACCAGTACATGTATTCCACCGTCAGAGGTATCAGAACGGTTTCCACTAATAACTTTGGACTCGTTCGGTTCCGGTACAGGGACCCTTACCTCAAATTGATACATTAATCCTTCTCCACCATTGACGTTCTGTAGCGTCGGTGCCCGCATCTCGTGGTCGTGCGGTAGCGTTCTCGCTTCCCACGCCAGGGTTCCCGGGTTCGATTCCCGGCGGGGTCAGGGATTTTTCTGCCTCGTGATGGCTGGGTGTTGTGTGCTGTCCTTAGGTTAGTTAGGTTTAAGTAGTTCTAAGTTCTAGGGGACTGATGACCATAGATGTTAAGTCCCATAGTGCTCAGAGCCATTTTTGTAGCGTCGGTGGATGGTGTTTCCTGACATGGCTTCCTATGTGAAACTCGATCTACTAAGTTCCCTCTACAACCTCTAGAAGTGTGTAAAATTAAGTTTGAAACCCCCTGTGTGTATGGGGTTCTTGTTGACCACGGAAGGACCTCGACATCACGTAGACAGTAGACAGTTCATCGAGATACGTGCCATGCGCGGACGAACATTACTCTGTTTGAAAAATAGCACGATGATACTGTGGCATGAAACGTAACGGCACCACGACGCAGGATGCCCGCGACGTACCATTGTGCTGTCAACGTTCCCCAAAACACCACAAGCCGTAATCTGATGCCATAACCGATTTCTCCCCATACCACGACACCAGGAGTTACACCACTGTGTCTCTCCAAAATGTTGGAAGAACAGGACCTCAGTCCATGTCCCAGTCATATTCGCCGACTCTGCAGTGGTACAGAAATGCGATTCATCACTCAATATAATGCAGCGCCATTCGTCAGCAGTTCGTGCTTACCGGACACGGCAACTGCCCAAACTCAATCATTGGTGTTAACGGCAGCCTATGCATCGGATGATCACTCCCTAGGCAGTCCGCAGCTAGTCTCCAGCCAATTAGGCTGTTGATATGATATCGATATATCAATAATGTTTCCAAAATTATCGATATATTTGGGACGTATATCAAACAATTTATCGATATGTCGAAATCGAAACGGCAACGGCTAGTGCCGATATCTTTTTTTTTTCTATATTTTCGCAATTTTCGATAAATTTTTCAAGTCGATCTTTCTAAATTCTACAAGAACATAATTTTACTTTCACTGCGTGAAGGAGTCTTACTACTTTTGAACTTTCATCACGTCCAGTCTTTCTCTTTTAAGAGTTTTAACCTAAAAAATTCTGAGCACGTTCTAGTGTATTCCTCGCTGCTTGCTGAAACTTAACATTAGGCTTTCGTGGGATGCTTGACGTCTACCTTCCAGCGTATACCAATTGAAATTTGTTTCCAGGACTTCCATGACGTTCTTTTGTGGGTCAGACAAACCTGTGACGTATCGTGCTGCCCTTCTTTTTATACGGTCCCACATACTTTAGCGATATTCTAGGACGGGTCGCAAGAGTGTGTTGAGAGCAGTCTCCTTTGTAAACTCATTGCTTTTACCCGTAAAAATGAATCCAAGTCTGCCACCCTCTACCAAAACGACTGGACCTACATCATCATTCCATTGCAAATCTCCACAAATTGTTATAGCCAAGTATTTGTTTGAATTGGCCGACTCCATTTGTGAGTCGTTCATATTGTAGTCAGCGGGTATAACTTTATTGCATTTTGTGAAGTACACAGATGTACAACTTCATGAGTCGCATCAAGACCCGACTGAATGTCTGTATAGCTTTTCCAGATGTTTGGTCACTATATGTAATTGCATCATCTGCAAAAAGCTGAGAATGCTATTAATGTTGTTTGCCACATCATTAATAAACAACACAAACACCTAGAGTCCGAGGACACTTACCTAGGGCACTTCCGAAGTTTAAAACCTGTCGATGACTCTCCTGTCACAATAACATGCAGCATCGTCCCCACCAAGGGATCTTCAATCCAATCACCAGTTGCGTTCGATTCTGCCACATGGTCGTACTTTTTTTTAAAAGTATTTTAGGAAGCCAAGAGATACTGCATCTACCAGCTTGCCCTGATCCATGGCTTACAATTTGTCATATAAGAAAACCGCGAGTTGGGTTTCGCATGATCAATGTTTTGAAAACAACGCAGATGGCATGGAGGCCGCCATTCTGTTCGAGATATCGCGTTAAGTTTGAGTTCAGAATTTGTCACAAATTTCTCTTTCTACGGATGTGAGCATTTTTGGACGGTAATACCGTTTTTGTAGAAGGGTACCATCTGCGCTTTTCTCCGACTATTGGCCACAGTTTTCAGTAAGAAAAATTTTCAGTGTATTTTGGTTAAACGAAGAGCTAACTCTCAAACTAGATTTGGCTATAAACTTGAATTTTTGTAAACGTATAATTTGTCGAGACCGTGACTTTTTACACTATGACTTTGTATTAAAACTGACTCGGTTACAACAGACGCAATTTTCCTTTCCCGATGTCAATATTTATTCAACTCGAATATTTTAATATCTACAAATCATTTGTACAAACGTATTTAGCATTATTTCAGAGTCATGTGCAAAAGGTATTAGAAGCTTTCTTAACTGTTCTCTGTGTTTTGTACAGTTTCCTATATTATTTAAAGCTGCTATTCGTGCTTAAAGATGTTCTATAGGATAATCGTATTGCACTGTGTTACAAGAGAAGCCAAATCCAATTTATCTTCCGCCTCACGTTATTAACCTTCGTGAATGAGTTGCTCTGACCCACAATATCCTTTGGACTTACCAATGTTTAACTGTGGTTTCGTTGGTATCGACAGATCGCAGTAACAGTGGTTTTATAGGTATCTACACAACGTAGAAATGCTATGTATGTAGACAAAGTCATAATAATACGACAGGAATAGCAAAACTTCCGAATGGGAACCCGCACTACGCACTGATTTTGCGGGCATGTGTGTATCAAGGGGCCGCTAGAGGCTGGCAGATTACAAAACCATACGCACACATTCGCAGCATCTCATGTATGCTCGTTTCATAGGTCCTACGAAAGTGTACGGAGCGGTTACAACAATCCTTCTGAAATGAAAAGTAAAAGATACCTTTCACATACCTACAAAATACTTTTTTATTGCGTGCCCGTTTCAGTGAGTATAACAACGAACATCAAATAGCATTTATTTTATTATTGGTTGTCACAGATAGAAAATAATTACTTAAATTCTTAGTGACAAATATTCAATTAAGTCTGCTGCATTTTAACAGTAAGCGTTAACAGGCGAATACTCCATCATTTTAAAGACAAAAACGCAACAATCGACTGCATTGAAACCTGAATGCTTTTTTGAGAGATGTAGACGATATTGTTCTCTTCCTTCGGCCTCTTCACTGAGAATTCGAACAGCGTTTCAGAACACCTGAATACAACTTGTCCGAATGGGAAGAACGTTGATGGGACGCGTACGTTGGGGCATGCCGTTTATTGAAAGCCAATTCGCACTGATTTGTATCTTCATGTTGATCCTGTCACCATACGCTACAGCGCGAAGGGCTACATAGTAGCTTGGTTCATAGGGCCCACGTCATCTGGAACCCTAAAAGTTTATCTTCTGAGTTAGCCCACCTCGGCGTCAAGCTTCGCTAGAATACCTACAATGAAAGAGACGCGGGTTTCTCTGTCGACCAATCTTGAATCGATTGAGTGATGAAAATAACAAGATGGCACCTAAGTCTACGTAAGACTCATTGCCGAATGGATTAGTCGTATTCTGTGGAAATACAATGTGAAGTGTGTTTTTCGATCACCATCTAAGATTAGCGCCCTTTTGTGATCTGTAAACGATGATATTGGTTTGCCTACTGTATCCGATGCCGTTGTGGCATGCAATACAAGGAGTAGGCAAATGAAAACTGACAACTTAGTAGACAAATAAGTGAACTGTTCATTATTTCAAACGCAATCGCCATGTCTGTTAATACGCTTGTAGGATTATGAGACAAGCCTGTCAGAATGTTTGTGCTTGCCTACGGAATTATGATTGTACCCAAGGGTGCATCTCTTCGTCCGAAACTAATCTACGGCCGCGAATGTCTTTCTTCAGGGCTGCAAAAATATGGAAATCTCTTGGGGAAAGATCGGTACGTATGGAAGATGTGTAAGGGCCTGCCCTCATGTTGATTCCTTACGCATCTTCGAAGTGTAGCGATGAAAAGTGACAGACTTTTAGTCGGACCTGAAAAGGGAAAGATTAAGAGTTGAAATGCAGCCAAACAATCCATCCGTACGGGAAAACTAGCGTTAACTCCGCCTTGTGGTGACGTGTCCGCGTCACTCAAGGTTCACACAGCGCGCAGATAAGATAGGGAACGGTTACTAGGAAGAAGCCACCTCGAGAAACCTGCCGGCCAACGTCCATAGCGCGTACATCTAACGTTTCAATGGAACGAATCGAAATAGAAGAGTAATTTTTTTCTATCTCTGTAAACCAGCCTACCTGCCCCTGGTTGTTGTGAGTAGGTTCGGATTGAGCAACAGCTCAGCGATTAAATCAACAACTCAGTTTTCAGATTCTCCGAAGCATTCTTTACGTACAATAAATTTCAGTGTTGATTGGACTATGAATGATAATACCCAAAGAATAAAACATAGTTCCTCACATTTCTCGGGGAGAGCATGCACTGGAAATTTCCTCGTCTTGGAATTAGTATCACTTTATTTGTGTGTTTGGGTGCTCCTCATGTCGGCACAGCGTTACCCTGTTGTATCGGAAGCAATGGCATACATCCAACCGCCTGCAAATTGTGCCGATTTTATTCTCCATGTTCTAACTACACTTTCGATTTCCGAGGGGGCGACAAGGAACCAGACGAGTAATTGTCTAGACGAGTGTGGGAATACCAACTGAACGAAACAGACGATGTGAATAGGACACCATTGCATTATTTAACTTCGTCACTGAATGCCCCTTTAACGTTAGTGATAAAAAATGATCGAAACTTGCAGCAGATCATTTAACGTCAGAAAGTGGCCTATGATGGCCTACATGAACTTTCATTCTTTCCCTTGCAAATAATTACTTTTTGCAGGACGATAATATTAATATTTGACAAAACATTCTGTGTTTTTAGACATTGATTACAATCCAATAATAAATTCAACCGATTATAAAATCAGCATTGGTCTAATCTCCATTTACCATTTTTTTTTTTTTTTTTTTTTTTTTTGCGAGCAAAGACTTAAATGCCACACCTAAAGTGAGTATGTTGAACAGTCGTAGGAAAACGTAATGAAAATCCTAAGGAGTCAGAATTCAATTTGTTAATAATGTAAGAAGCGCTTCGTGGTTTAATATCCCTCTGTACGTTACGTTTCATCTGTCTCTGAGTTGTTATCCCTCTCGGTGATGTTATTATGATGTTATTATGGTTATTATGGGTGCAGCGACGTCTCGATCCCTGAGTCAACAGATGGGGACGTTTGCAAGACAACAACCATCTGCACGAACAGTTCGACGACGTTAGCAGGAGCATGGACTATCAGCTCGGAGACCATGGCTGCGGTTACCCTTGCGCTGCATCACATACGGGAGCGCCTGGGATGCTGTACTCACCGACGAACCTGGGTGCACGAATGGCAGAACGTCATTTTTTCGGATGAATCCAGGTTCTGTTTATAGCATCATGATGGTCGCATCCGTGTTTTTCGATATCGCGGTGAACGCACGTTGGAAGCGTGTATTCGTCAACGCCATACTGGCGTATCACCCGGCGTGATGGTATGGCGTGCCGTTGGTTACAAAAATGGTTCAAATGGCTCTGAGCACTATGGGACTTAACATCTGTGTTCATTAGTCCCCTAGAACTTAGAACTACTTAAACCTAACTAACCTAAGGACATCACACACATCCATGCCCGAGGCAAGATTCGAACCTGCGACCGTAGCAGTCGCGCGGTTCCGGACTGAGCGCCTTAACCGTGAGACCACCGCGGCCAGCCATTGGTTACACGTCTCGGTCACCTCTTGTTCGCACTGACGGCGCTTTGAACAGTGGACGTTACATTTCAGATGTGTTACGACCCGTGGCTCTACCCTTCATTCGATCCCTGCGAAACCCTACATTTCAGCACGACCGCATGTTGCAGGACCTGTACGGACCTTTCTGGATACAGAAAATGTTCGACTTTTGCTCTGGCCAGCACATTCTCCAGATCTCTCACCAATTGAAAGCGTCTGGTCAATGGTGGCCGAACAACTGGCTCGTCACAATACGCCAGTCACTTCTCTTGATGAACTGTGGTATCGTATTGAAGCTGCAAGGGCAGCTGTACCTGTACACGCCATCCAAGCTCTGTTTGACTCTGTGCCCAGGCGTATCAAGGCAGTTATTATGGCCAGAGGTGGTTGTTCTGGGTATTGATTTCTTAGGATCTAAGCACCCTAATTGCGTGGAAATGCAATCACACGTCAGTTGTAGTATAATATATTTGTCCAATGAATAGTCGTTTATCATCTGCATTTCTTCTTGGTGTAGCAATTTTAATGGCCAGTAGTGTAGTTAACACATTAGTTCCAGCTGCGTACCTCATCATAACTGTCCGGCAGGCGGCAGTATGTGCACCGCTGAAGTATGTTCCCAGCAAGACAATATACCCTGCTTGTAGCGCCCTTCTTTTCCGCATACAGTATTGCTTCCCTCACAGTGTACTGTGTCGAAAGCCAGATGTTTAAAGTGAACTTTCGATTGCCTTGTTGATGAAGTGAGTGGGTAGAACACGATGCTGGCATACAGCTTCTCCCGCCGTGCAATAGCAAGGGAAAGACAAAGCCTAAAATCTCCATCCGACGGACGGATCAGCATCAATAGAGTCACTCGCCATCGTTCCACGAGACGCTGCAGAGAGGTTTGGGAATTAATCCAAGACGGTAAGACGCAAGCTGGTCCTCAGACATTGTGCTCCACTACCTCTCTTCTCCATGCCAGACAAACCCTAGTGACAAAAACTGTTGCCACCATTATAGTTACTTCATGAATGAATCGAAGGAATATTAGTTGTTAGTATCCCGTTGACGATGAAGTCATTGAGGGCGGAGTGTAAGCAAGTAATTGACAAGGATGAGGAAGCAACTGGGTCGAGTCAATTTTCCGGAAGGAACCGTTTCAGCCTTAAACGATTTTGGGAAACTTCGGAAAACTTTAAATCTGGATGGCAGGACAGGGATTTTAACCTCACTGTTAGAAATGAGACAAATATCATAACCACTGTGCCACAAACTTCTTCTGGCTCAACGCTACCGCACCAAAAAGTGTTAATTACTTCGACCCCAGCAAAGTGCCAAAATGATTGGAAAGGACGAAATGCGTCAGGGGAAAAACATATAAATCAGTGATAATTCTACGACGTACTGCAAAGTACTTTTCTGTCTGCAGAAATGAGCCTGTCTGCATCTTTAGATGTGCATCTTGACTTTATTATTTTCCCTCTCCTTTATCCCGTCTGGTAATGGGTGTGCTTTGTCAGGATTTAGGAATTTTTGTATTATTATATGACTTGGTGGCCGGGTACTCTTCCTGACGCCCTAGTCTTTAAGGTACCGCCGAGCGGTTCTAGGCGCTACAGTCTGGAACCGCACGACCGCTACGGTCGCAGGTTCGAATCCTGCGTCGGGCATGGATGTGTGTGATGTCTTTAGGTTAGTTAGGTTGAAGTAGTTCTAAGTTCTAGGGGGCTGATGACCTTAGAAGTTAAGTCCCATAGTGCTCAGAGCCGTTTGAACTTTTTCTTTTTTTTTAATGGTACGCTAAAGGAGGGAAGTCGTGTAGCGCCATCTGTCTGTGAAACGTGTGAATTGCATTGTGTGTGCTATCGCATTTTAACTGCTTGCATATCGTATGTTCTGAGCTGGAATGTGAGGATTAGCCCAGAATTTACCTAGACGACCTTGAAAAACCACCTAAAACCCACAATCAGTCTAGTCGGTGCACCACACCCATGGTCGTTTATTCGCTGCGCGGATTGGATCAGTCTGGGCTCACCTCTGTAACTCACAACCCGGTGCGCTGAACGTTACGCTTTATGAACAGATGAGCGTGTGTCGAAAGAATGGAGATTATAAGCGCTGTCGCTGAATACTGGCTAGAGCGTACTGATCTATACATATTGCAACATACCAAGCCGCGCTTTCCGCTGTATGCGGAAGCACAGCTCAGGAACTACAGAAAGTGTTTTAATACGGTCTTCCCTAATAGACAGACCGATTCACGAGGAAGGTGTGTGCGTATCGATACATACTACAAAAACGTCGTCTGGCCATAGATATCCTCCCCATGTGAAGCCGCGATGGCTCGCTAGAACAGCTACAAAAATCTCCAAGCACTGTATCTCAGGTCCCTAAGATGAGAGTTTAGTCAGAGTACGGAGATAAATATACATATCAATTCTGTACCAGTTGGCTGAGCCAAGTCTAGATGGCAAAAAGTGATACATCAGTCACAAGTACTTACATATTACGGATCGCTGTGCAGTTGTCTTCTGGAAGTTTTTGCTGGTGTGGAGAAACTGATACGTCGTTCGTGAAGCCACAGAGGATGTCTGCGGACACCAGTAGTCTGTTCCGACGATCACAGCCTTATCACGGATACGGGTAACCACACGGTTAGAAGTGAGGACTCAGCAGGTATTTCTCGTGTTCGCTACCACTCCTGCCGCACGTCCGCGCGTCACCTACGCACCGAGCTATCTGTACGGGGCCGGCCAGGGATCAGACTGACACCCAGTCACCAGAAGATCAATGTCGGCGCCAACGCTTATCAGCATTGCCGGGGACGGGCGATGGCTTATCTGCTGCCAAGGCGTTCCCCGAGCTCGTTTCGTAACCAGCCGCTGATATAACGCCGCTGTGTCAAATTCTCGAAAGAAATCTGAAAACGCTTCCGTGTAGGAAGTGAGTCTACTCGTCTTGGAATATAAAAAAATCTGTGCAGTCGCGTCACTCGAAAGATGACTAACACCTGCGAACGACCGAGTTCTATAACGGACTACAATCGATTCATCGTAATCGCACAGCTTATGGAGGGCGTGGCACGGCTTTCGTGATAATGTAACTGAATACCCCTGGGGAACGTAAATTGAAACCGCTGATAGAAGTAGACAGCTTCATGGTGAAAAAGTGGAATTAAGTTTTTGAAATGAGCAGAAAAATCACACACAAACAAGCACTAAGTGCGAATGAGAAACGTGATATGCGACCAAAGGAAAGAAACGAAGATATAGCATTCTTGGCTGAAAGACATGAGTGGTAATCTCGGTTTCCCAGTTTTATTAGTGCATATTGGCATCTCTACGATGTGAAGTACTATTACCTAAATACATATACATGATTGCTCTGCAATTCACACGTTAAGTGTGTGGTAAAGGCCTCATAGAACTACACTACTGGCCATTAAAATTGCTACACCAAGAAGAATTGCAGATGATAAACGGGCATTCATTGGACAAATATATTCCACTAGAACTGACATGTGATTACATTTTCACGCAATTTGGGTGGATAGATCCTGAGAAATCAGTACCCAGAACAACCACCTCTGGCCGTAATAACTGCCTTGATACGCCTGGGCATTGAGTCAAACAGAGCTTGGATGGCGTGTACAGGTACAGCTGCCCATGCAGCTGCAACACGATACCACAGTTCATCAAGAGTAGTGACTAGCGTATTGTGACGAGCCAGTTGCTCAGCCACCATTGACCAGACGTTTTCAATTGGTGAGAGATCTGGAGAATGTGCTGGCCAGGGCAGCAGTCGAACATTTTCTGTATCCAGAAAGGCCCGTATAGGACCTGCAACATGGTCGTAACACATCTGAAATGTAACGTCCACTGTTTAAAGTTCCGTCAATGCGAACAAGAGGTGACCGACACGTGTAACCAGTGGCACGCCGGGTGATACGCCAGTATGGCGATGACGAATACACGCTTCCAATGTGCGTTCACCGCGATGGCGCCAAACACGGATGCGACCATCATGATGCTGTAATCAGAACCTGGATTCATCCGAAAAAATGACGTTTTGCCATTCGTGCACCCAGGTTCGTCGCTGAGTAACCCATCGCAGGCGCTCCTGTCTGTGATGCAGCGTCAAGGGTAACCGCAACCGTGGTCTACGAGCTGCTGCAAACGTCGGCGAACTGTTCCTGCAGATGGTTGTTGTCTTGCAAACGTCCCCATCTGTTGACTCTGGGATCGAGACGTGGCTGCACGATCCGTTACAGCTACGCGGATAAGATGCCTGTCATCTCGACTGTTAGTGATACGAGGCCGTTGGGAGCCAGCATGGCGTTCCGTATTACCCTCCTGAACCCCCCGATTCCATATTCTGCTAACAGTCATTGGATCTAGACCAACGCGAGCAGCAATGTCGCGATACGATAAACCGCAATTGCGATAGGGTACAATTCAATCTTTATCAAAGTCGGAAACGTGATGGTACGCATTTCTCCTCCTTACACGAGGCATCACAACAACGTTTCACCAGGCAACGCCGCTCAACTGCTGTTTGCGTATGAGAAATCGGTTGGAAACTTTCCTCATGTCAGCACGTTGTAGGTGTCGCCAGGGGGTCACACCTTGTGTGAATGCTCTGAAAAGTTAATCATTTGCATATCACAGCATCTGCTACCTGTCGCTTAAATTTTGCGTCTGTAGCGCGTCAACTTCGTGGTGTAGCAATTTTAATGGCCAGTAGTATATATAAACATAATTGCTCTGCAATTCACACTTAAGTCTGTGGTAAAGGCCTCATAGAACTACTTTAGACTATACCTCAACCGTTCCACTCTCGGAAGTAACACATGGTTTAAATGAAGACCTACATCTTTCCGTGCAAGCTCTAACTCCTCCTATTTCATTACGATGATCAGTTCTCCGTATGTAGATGGGATTCAATAGAATATTATCGTAATCGGAGAAGAAAGTTGGTGGTTCAAATTTCCTGTGATCATCTCGCCGCAAAGAAAAACGCCCTTGTTTCAATGTCTGCCATAGTAAGGGCTGGGATATGCATGAGTTGCTCTCAACCAGTTTGGTACTCTCAGACAGTACTCGCAGAATTTTTACACTAGGGCCGGATTTTCGCTGGTAGTTCTTTGAATGTACTTTCTGGAGGAGTCTGAGAGTCTTATTGCGAGAGCATTTACATATAGCAAGATGATTTCTGTTGTGATGATGATTTCTGTTGTAGACCTCGCAAATCTGAGATGTCCGGTAGGCGATGACGTCACGGCTGTTGAACGATTCGGGTCCTGCCCCTTGATCCATCTTTGGTCCATTGCATTAAAAATCAGCTTACTTCACGAATTTTCTCGTTTGTTGTGATACCTCACAAAGGTCAATGACCGACCACGATAAATCAAAATGCGTGTCTGTGAGAGCTGTGACATAGGTCTACGCGAGATTTTTCTGTCGTAGTTCTGTGCGTGAAGGAAGAGGTTGCAACAGGAAAGCGATGGGCATTTAATGTTTTGAATGCAAAGAAAAAGAGAGCGGATTAGGCGGCGGTATGATTTTGGAGCATGCAAGAATCTCACTGTACGGCTTGTGATGGAAAATCCATACGAATATGGAAATTTTAGGAAAATGACAACGATGGCGATAGAAGAAATAATCTTTATAAATGGACTCAAAACTGCCAATCCAGATATTATTACGCGTAAATCCGTTAATGTTAAGACAGAGAGCTTGTGACACTAATCTTTCTAGCATTAGCTACGTTTATTATCTTTAATATTTGGTAAATTACGATGAAGTAATATTACACCAATTTCATCTTGATACCAATAGACCTTCAAAAGCCAAATACAGCGGATATCTGATAAATGAAGCATTTCCGGACATGCATTTATTTGAAAATGTTTACTTATAATGAGTTACGGAACCCCTCGTAAATTCTTGAAGGTCTGTTCCTGAGCTCCCAATATGATAATACGATCAATAAATACCACATGATATAAAATTACAGATACAGCTCCATTACTTGAAATTAAAAGGCAATTTTCCAAGTTCAAACATAACTTCACTTGTTTCTCTGTGTTAATTAATCTATGATATAAAGCTTCTTTGCCCTGATTCCTTGAATTGTTGATATTCTGGCAAATTTCTTCTGTGGAGGTGTTAAAAGCTGCCGTTTCAGCCTACAAACTTTACTTCTTCTCACAGTCCTGTAGTCCAGTTACAGCACATTCCATAACGCTGACCTATGCTCAGACAAATTAATTAAATGCGCAACTTCGGCCTAAGTCCACTTCCTGGCAGCTTTCTTCTTTACTTTTTTTGCCGACACTACGCAGACATTCTCACTCACAGTGCGTATCCATAGCGTCCATAGCGACGGCAGTCTCAACTGTCCCCGACGATTCCGGTACACTTTTAGAAAGGTTCTTCATTCGTGTGGCTATATTGTCCGTAGTTGCTTTACAATTCCTGACGGTATTTTCGTTCTGTCGTTACAAGAAGAAAATGTGTGTTTTTTTCACCAGACGCGTTTCGCTTTATTGAGGTAAAGCATCATCAGTGATGGTGATTTCTGCTTGGTTTCTCGCCCAAGGGAAATTAACACCACTGATGATGCTTTACCTCAATAAAGCAGAATGCGCCTGATGAGAAACGCATGCATTTTCTTGTAGTTGTCACGGCAAATGAAAATAGCCTTAGGGATTTGGAGAGGTTTGTTGCAGTGCCAGTGTGGTGCAGTGGGTAATGGGCTAATCAGACATTCATATTTTCGTATTTTCGCTGCATCGAGTCTCTTCGGCAACAATTTTTTTCAGTTTTCGTTTGTTAATTCTATACAATATGTCTATGATGTTTTTATATGTTATTTGCTGCACAGCACTGTTTAAGTCTAGAACTTTCGAAATTGGCTAACTGCTGTTGATGTTCATTCAGGAGGTAAAAATGCAATTCCTTCGCTCAGAAACATGCCACGGCCACATTTATGGCTCAAAACACGCAGTTTCGTGGCTACTTTTATTTGATGTATGCAGGAGTACAGTAAAATATACACCAAATATGGTAGCGTACAAACTGTGAAATACGGCACGAACCTGGGACGCTATACGGCTTCTCGTCACTCTCACCTCTCCCGACAATGCCAGTATAGTTTTTCGTGCCTGAGAGCTTCAGCGATCAGCTCTCGAGAGATGGAAGTTGCCGCTCCCCGATAGGTCTAAACTCACAAAGCGCGACTGCCTGTCTTGCGCCACCCCCGTACACTGCTGGCGAGGACTCTCGGCGCTGTTTACACGACACGTTTTTCTCACAAAAGTTCACTGAGAGCGAAAAACTGTGACGTGTATGCCTACCTTAACCTGCTTATCATATCCGCGACAAGAGGACGGCCAAACGTAGTGTAGGCAGTCTTTTTAATACACTCCTGGAAATGGAAAAAAGAACACATTGACACCGGTGTGTCAGACCCACCTTGCTCCGGACACTGCGAGAGGGCTGTACAACCAATGATCACACGCACGGCACAGCGGACACACCAGGAACCGCGGTGTTGGCCGTCGAATGGCGCTAGCTGCGCAGCATTTGTGCACCGCCGCCGTCAGTGTCAGCCAGTTTGCCGTGGCATACGGAGCTCCATCGCAGTCTTTAACACTGGTAGCATGCCGCGACAGCGTGGACGTGAACCGTATGTGCAGTTGACGGACTTTGAGCGAGGGCGTATAGTGGGCATGTGGGAGGCCGGGTGGACGTACCGCCGAATTGCTCAACACGTGGGGCGTGAGGTCTCCACAGTACATCGATGTTGTCGCCAGTGGTCGGCGGAAGGTGCACGTGCCCGTCGACCTGGGACCGGACCGCAGCGACACACGGATGCACGCCAAGACCGTAGGATCCTACGCAGTGCCGTAGGGGACCGCACCGCCACTTCCCAGCAAATTAGGGACACTGTTGCTCCTGGGGCATCGGCGAGGACCATTCGCAACCGTCTCCATGAAGCTGGGCTACGGTCCCGCACACCGTTAGGCCGTCTTCCGCTCACGCCCCAACATCGTGCAGCCCGCCTCCAGTGGTGTCGCGACAGGCGTGAATGGAGGGACGAATGGAGACGTGTCGTCTTCAGCGATGAGAGTCGCTTCTGCCTTGGTGCCAATGATGGTCGTATGCGTGTTTGGCGCCGTGCAGGTGAGCGCCACAATCAGGACTGCATACGACCGAGGCACACAGGGCCAACACCCGGCATCATGGTGTGGGGAGCGATCTCCTACACTGGCCGTACACCACTGGTGATCGTCGAGGGGACACTGAATAGTGCACGGTACATCCAAACCGTCATCGAACCCATCGTTCTACCATTCCTAGACCGGCAAGGGAACTTGCTGTTCCAACAGGACAATGCACGTCCGCATGTATCCCGTGCCACCCAACGTGCTCTAGAAGGTGTAAGTCAACTACCCTGGCCAGCAAGATCTCCGGATCTGTCCCCCATTGAGCATGTTTGGGACTGGATGAAGCGTCGTCTCACGCGGTCTGCACGTCCAGCACGAACGCTGGTCCAACTGAGGCGCCAGGTGGAAATGGCATGGCAAGCCGTTCCACAGGACTACATCCAGCATCTCTACGATCGTCTCCATGGGAGAATAGCAGCCTGCATTGCTGCGAAAGGTGGATATACACTGTACTAGTGCCGACATTGTGCATGCTCTGTTGCCTGTGTCTATGTGCCTGTGGTTCTGTCAGTGTGATCATGTGATGTATCTGACCCCAGGAATGTGTCAATAAAGTTTCCCCTTCTGGGACAATGAATTCACGGTGTTCTTATTTCAATTTCCAGGAGTGTAGATTAATTGCTTGTTCAAAATGTTCTACCAATAAAATGCAGTCATTGGTTCACCTTTCCCACAATCTTTTCTGTGTGACATTTTCACTTTAAGTTGCTTGTAATTGTATTCCCTAGGTATTTAGTTGAAACTACAATATTTAAATTTGCATTATTTTTCGTGTTGCGTCCTAACTGTACAGTCAGTTACACAAGAAAGTGTACGTCACAATTTTAAATGTAACGTCCGCAGCGAGATCTCTGGCAGTGGTATCGAATCTGTAATCAATGTGCTTTCGCACAGCTTATAGATAAACAGTGTGAGAGTTGAATGTTTTGTTTGGTCGGTTGCAGTTTAAAATGACTGCAAAATATCTTAAGTGCCACGAGGCCGTGTTCCTTATAAATCATCCAAAGGGACCAAAGCTTTCATACGAAGTTGCTGCTAAAGATGTTAGAAAGTCAAGGACATTCGTTGTGAAGTTGGTCAAATGATATTTAGAGGTTGGAAACGTGGATCATTTACCGGTGAGAGAGCTAAGGTGCCAAGTTATAGCCGTTAATGGTTGCGATTTGAAAACTTCTTGCTAATTGTGCAATTAGTGATAACATGTATTTTCATGTAAACGTATATTCGTAATAGTATCTATTATTTCATACAGATAACGGCATACACATTCTAGTTGAACTGGTAGCGTTGGATTTAGTATGCCCGGCAGTCTGGTGACAGTGGTTCCCTCATCAAGTCTTGTTTCCTTCTCGGTAAAATCTCAGAGATGAGAAGTGTTTCCCGCAGCGAGTTTCCCACCGCTTACGTCCACCTCAAACGATGATGGATCACGGGGTTCCGGGTTCGATTCCCGGCCGGGTTGGGGATTTTCTCTGCACGGGGACTGGGTCTTTGTGTTGTCCTCATCATTACATCATCATTCATGAAAGTGGCTACACTGGACTGTGTAGAGATTAGGAATATGTACGGACGCTGATGACCGCGCAGTTGAGCGCCCCACAAACCAAACATCATCATCATCATCATCAAACGATGATAGCGTCTTGTATTTCGAAGCTGAGAGAATCTGAGCTGATCTGTATCGTCTGTCCTGTTTCATTTACTTTGATTAGCCGAAATAAAACGAGCATTCACCTACTGTGGAAATTAGCAGCTTAGAGCACCGCAGAATTCCGGATTTAGGTTATTCTACCAAACTGCAGCCTGTAACTGCGTGTGAGCATCAAGGAAGCTGGGAGACTCATTTAATGCTCACGCCCTTCCATTATCATCAACCAATAGAAGTAGACGAATGGGGACGAAACCACCGACAACCACTGAACGGCGAAGAATCTAATGGACGTCGGAGGCTTTCCAGTTCTGTAAAAACACCAGGCATCTATCTGTGGCATTTTGTTGCAAATTTATACCGAAGCAGCTGACTTGACGAAGCGTTCTTATTGGCGCTATGAGGTCGTCAGTTACCATCGCTCTAGGCTTGGCTACTATTCATGAATGGTCCCAAGCAGTAATAGATATACGTTGGCTAATACGATGAAACAATGTTCGCTAGCGTAGGCCGTCATATATGGAGATGCAGCCTTCTAAGATAACACCTACACGACGCACCCCTCCTCGACCAACGTATTGGTCCTCTCCTTCTCAGCAAAATCCCATTGATGGGAATTTATTACTCCAGTAGTATCCCAAGCAGTTATTCACGGTCCGTGACATTAATGTGACCAACTGTCAAAAGCCTAAATAAACATATTTTGCAGCGCGGACGAGTTGAAACAGAGTAATGAAGTTTTGGAGGGTCCCGACAGGGATGTGGAGCCATGCTGATTACAAGGCCATGGCCAGTTGAGCTAGGTTTCTCAGTTAAGGATCCATGGCGCGAACAGACTAATCGGGGTGGTCCCACAGGTTCTCAAAAATGTTCAAATGTGTGTGAATTCCTAAGGGACTAAACTACTGAGGTCATCGGCCCCTAGACTTACACACTACTAAACTAACTTATGTTAAACAACACACACTCCCATGCCCGAGGGAGGACTCGAACTTCCGGCGAGAGTGGCCGTCCAATCCGTGACAGGGCGCCTCAAACCGCGCGGCCACACATCGCGGCTACAGATTCTCGATTGAGCTTAAATCTGGGGAGTCTGGTGGCCAGTGGAGTACGGTAGACTCATCCTGGTGCTCTTCGAATGACGCACGTACACAAGCTGTGTGATACGTTGCGTTGCCCTGCTGGTAGATGCTATAGTTTGTAAGTAGGCTGTTTAGGTTTTTATGTTGGTAACGCTTTGTAGCGCTCTATATGAAAATCACTGACTGTGCTGTGTGCAGTCTGTGGCTGGTTTGAATTGTTGGAATTTGCTATTGTAGTGTTGGGCAGTTGGCTGTTAATAGCGCGTAGCGTTGCGCAGTTGGAGGTGGATGTGGGGAGAGAGATGGCGGAGTTTTGAGAGCGGATGATCTGGACATGTGCCCGCCAGAAAGAGTAAATTTGTAATACTGGATATCATGAATTGATATATATATATATATATATATATATATATATATATATATATATATATATATATATATTTGCAGACGACTTGGTTATTCTAACGCAGGACATCCAAACTGCTCAGAAACAAATAGAAATTCTTAAAGAAACAGCAGAAAGAGTAGGTCTCCAAATCTCATTTGAAAAAACACAGTATATGACAAGCAACAAACTGGCACCCAAACTTTTGGAAACTAAGTATGGAAAAATCAAAAGAGTTTCGCAATTCAAATATTTAGGTGAAACAATCTCAGAGACTGGTCTAGAAAAAATTGGAAATGAAATTCGTTGTCAAAAGATGGAGACAGCTTTTAGACTTACAAAAGACATCTACAACAAAAAATGTCTCTCGAGGTACTCTAAATTGAGACATTACAACACGGTCATAAAACCAGAGTGCCTTTATGGGGCTGAAACGCTAATTTTAAACAGAAAAAAGGACATTCAAGAAATCCAAAAAAGAGAAAGAAAAGTAATCAGAAAAATTCTAGGTCCAAAATATACTGAAGAAGGAACATACAGGCTAAGAGCAAATAGTGAAATTCAACAATACACCAGCATATATTCGGATATGAAAAAACGCAGATTAAAATTTTATGGGCATATTAAAAGAATGGATGCTACCAGACTAACTAAACAAGTAGTGGAATTCTACGAAAATCGAAGTAAAGCTAAATTTGAGACAATAAAATGGATTGCTGCTATAAAAGAGGACATGAAAGAGGCAGATATAAAACAAGATGAAATTCAAGACAGAAAATTATTTAGGCAAAAAATTCATGACTGGGTAGTTGGTCAAGCTGAAAAACCAAAGAAAACTGGAACCACATGGTCTGATGAAAGGAAACGAGCTCATTCCGAGAGAATGAAAACAATTTGGGCAGAGAGAAAGTCTAAAAGAAAATAACTGAATGCCCCGTGATTGTACTTCGCGTGGTCCAGTAGGGCCCAAACGTGAATAATAATAATAATATATATATATATATATATATATATATATATATATATATATATATATATATATAAATGACTTTTGAACACTATTAAGGTAAATACATTGTTTGTTCTGTATCAAAATCTTTCATTTGCTAAGTATGCCTATCAGTAGTTAGTGCCTTCAGCCTTTTATTTAGCTGGCAGTATTGGCGCTCGCTGTATTGCTGTAGTTCGAGTAACGAAGAATTTTGTGAGGTAAGCGATTCATGAAGGGTATAGGTTATTGTTAGTCAGGGCCATTCTTTTGTAGGGATCAGTCACAGTCAGATTGCGTTGCGCTAAAAATATTGTGTGTCAGTTTAGTGTTGATCAGAATAGATAAAGAGCGAAATGTCTGAGTACGTTCAGTTCTGCTCAGCCGTTTGAAAATCAAATAATGTAAGAGGTTTATCAGCACAGTCATTCATAAATTTTTCGAAGGGGACGTTTCAAATGTTCAAATGTGTGTGAAATCTTATGGGGCTTAACTGCTAAGGTCATCAGTCCCTAAGCTTACACACTACTGAACCTAAATTATCTTAAGGACAAACACATACACCCATGCCCGAGGGAGGACTCGAACCTCCGCCGGGACCAGCCGCACAGTCTATGACTGCAGTGCCTAAGACCGCTCGGCTAATCCGACGCGGCAGGACGTTTCAAGTTCTGAGGGAAATGCAGACTGCTTGTAGCGGTGAGCGTGGTCACTAAGGATATATGCAGACTTGTATTCACCCATTGTGCCTTCCAAAATAACGAGATCAGCAAGGGAATGCCACAAAAACATTCCCATCGATGATTGTTGCCGGGTGCTTGCTTTCAGACGTTTCGCGCCTTACACGACTGTGGCCACCTGTCCGATGGAGCATAAAACGTGATTCATCTGAAAAGGCCACCTGTCGCCACTCAGTGATGTCCAGTTGAAATCAAAATGATCGTATGGCATTGTTGGCCGGGAGGCCCCATGCCGGGAAGTTCAGCCGCCGTATTGCAAGTCCTTTTTAGCTGACGCCACTTCGGCGACTTGCGAGTCAATGACGATGAAATGATGGTGAAGAACACACAACACCCAGTCATCACGAGGCAGATAAATTGTGGTAATAGCATACAAATTCCAGCCTTCGTCGCCGATGAACAGCAGTCGTCATGAGTGCATGCATGAAGCAGTGCGGAGGCCCATACTGAATGGTCGTTGGGGAGACACTGTTGGTAGCCCCGTGGTTCATCTGGCTCAACAGCTGCACGCCTATTCGCCCGTACAAATCTGCGAACCGTCGTCCACCCCTGACATCTTTGGCCCGTGGTGCACCAGAGTCGGCGACGGTTTTGGGTAGCACCGTTTTACCATCCACACTATACTTTTACCACAGCGGTACGCCAACAGTTTACAAACTTAGCCGTTTCGGAAATGCTTCCATTCTTGGCCCGGAAGCCATTGATCATGCCGTTTTGGACGTCAGATAAATCGATCCCCCCCAAAACGCTTTATATGCCCTCCGCTGTTAGTGATGCCACCTGCCTCCGGAAGGTCAATGTGGAGGCTGGCCGTGTGGCATCGCCCGCTCTGCCTGTGAGGGGACATGGGGCTGCTCCTTCAGCAAGGTCCGAGCAGGCACACGGGGGGAGGGGTTTATTAGTTATTGGGAGCTCCAACGTTAGGCGGGTGATGGAGCCCCTTAGGGAAATAGCGAGAAGGTCGGGGAAGAAGGCCAGTGTTCACTCTGTCTGCTTGCCGGGGGGTCTCATCCGAGATGTGGAGGAGGCCCTACCGGCGGCGATAGAGAGCACTGGGTGCACCCGACTGCAAATTGTTGCTCATGTCGGCACCAATGACTCCTGCCGTCTGGGTTCAGAGGTCATCCTCAGTTCGTACAGGCGGTTGGCAGAATTGGTGAAGGCGGAAAGCCTCGCTCGCGGGGTGGAATCAGAGCTAACTATTTGTAGTATCGTTCCCAGAACCGATCGCGGTCCTCTGGTTTGGAGCCGAGTGGAAGGCTTAAACCAGAGGCTCAGACGATTCTGCGGAGATCTGGGGTGCAAATTTCTCGACCTCCGCTATCGGGTGGAGAAATGTAGGATCCCCCTGAATAGGTCAGGCGTGCACTACACGCCGGAAGCGGCTACAAGGGTAGCGGAGTACGTGTGGAGTGCACATGGGGGTTTTTTAGGTTAGAGAATCCCCTCCATAGGCCCGACAAGACGCCTCCTGAGACGCGGCAAGATAGGAGTAGGCAAAATGCAACAGGGAATAACAATATTAATGTGCTAATAGTAAACTGCAGGAGCGTCTATAGAAAGGTCCCAGAACTGCTCTCATTAATAAACGATCACAACGCCCATATAGTACTAGGGACAGAAAGTTGGCTGAAACCAGACGTAAACAGTAACGAAATCCTAAACTCAGATTGGAATGTATACCACAGAGACAGGCTGAACAGTGAAGGGGGAGGCGTGTTTATAGCGGTAAGAAGTGCAATAGTATCGAAGGAAATTGACGGAGATCCGAAATGTGAAATGATTTGGGTGAAGGTCGCGGTTAAAGCAGGCTCAGACATGGTAATTGGATGTCTCTATAGGCCCCCTGGCTCAGCAGCTGTTGTGGCTGAGCACCTGAAGGATAATTTGGAAAATATTTCGAGTAGATTTCCCCACCATGTTATAGTTCTGGGTGGAGATTTTAATTTGCCGGATATAGACTGGGAGACTCAGACGTTCATAACGGGTGGCAGGGACAAAGAATCCAGTGAAATTTTTTTAAGTGCTTTATCTGAAAACTACCTTGAGCAGTTAAACAGAGAACCGACTCGTGGCGATAACATATTAGACCTTCTGGTGACAAACAGACCCGAACTATTTGAAAAAGTTAACGCAGAACAGGGAATCAGCGATCATAAAGCGGTTACGGCATCGATGATTTCAGCCGTAAATAGGAATATTAAAAAGGGTAGGAAGATTTTTCTGTTTAGAAAAAGTGACAAAAAGCAGATTTCAGAGTACCTGTTGGCTCAACACAAAAGTTTTGTCTCAAGTACTGATAGTGTTGAGGATCAGTGGACAAAGTTCAAAACCATCGTACAATATGCGTTAGATGAGTATGTGCCAAGCAAGATCGTAAGAGATGGAAAAGAGCCACCGTGGTTCAACAACCGAGTTAGAAAACTGCTGCAGAAGCAAAGGGAACTACACAGCAAACATAAACATAGCCAAAGCCTTGCAGACAAACAAAAATTACGCGAAGCGAAATGTAGTGTGAAGAGAGCTATGCGAGAGGCGTTCAATGAATTCGAAAGTAAAGTTCTATGTACTGACTTGGCAGAAAATCCTAAGAAATTTTGGTCTTATGTCAAAGCGGTAGGTGGATCAAAACAAAATGTCCAGACACTCTGTGACCAAAATGGTACTGAAACAGAGGATGACAGACTAAAGGCCGAAATACTAAATGTCTTTTTCCAAAGTTGTTTCACAGAGGAAGATTGCACTGTAGTTCCTTCTCTAGATTGTCGCACAGATGACAAAATGGTAGATATCGAAATAGACGACAGAGGGATAGAGAAACAATTAAAATCGCTCAAAAGAGGAAAGGCCTCTGGACCTGATGGGATACCAGTTCAATTTTACACAGAGTACGCGAAGGAACTTGCCCCCCTTCTTGCAGCGGTGTACCGTAGGTCTCTAGAAGAGCGTAGCGTTCCAAAGGATTGGAAAAGGGCACAGGTCATCCCCGTTTTCAAGAAGGGACGTCGAACAGATGTGCAGAACTATAGACCTATATCTCTAACGTCGATCAGTTGTAGGATTTTGGAACACGTATTGTGTTCGAGTATAATGACTTTTCTGGAGACTAGAAATCTACTCTGTAGGAATCAGCATGGGTTTCGAAAAAGACGGTCATGTGAAACCCAGCTCGCGCTATTCGTCCACGAGACTCAGAGGGCCATAGACACGGGTTCACAGGTAGATGCCGTGTTTCTTGACTTCCGCAAGGCGTTCGATACAGTTCCCCACAGTCGTTTATTGAACAAAGTAAGAGCATATGGACTATCAGACCAATTGTGTGATTGGATTGAGGAGTTCCTAGATAACAGGACGCAGCATGTTATTCTCAATGGAGAGAAGTCTTCCGAAGTAAGAGTATTTTCAGGTGTGCCGCAGGGGAGTGTCATAGGACCGTTGCTATTCACAATATACATAAATGACCTGGTGGATGACATCGGAAGTTCACTGAGGCTTTTTGCAGATGATGCTGTGGTGTATCGAGAGGTTGTAACAATGGACAATTGTACTGAAATGCAGGAGGATCTGCAGCGAATTGACGAATGGTGCAGGGAATGGCAACTGAATCTCAATGTAGACAAGTGTAATGTGCTGCGAATACACAGAAAGATAGATCCTTTATCATTTAGCTACAAAATAGCAGGTCAGCAACTGGAAGCAGTTAATACCATAAATTATCTGGGAGTACGCATTAGGAGTGATTTAAAATGGAATGATCATATAATGTTGATTGTCGGTAAAGCAGATGCCAGACTGAGATTCATTGGAAGAATCCTAAGGAAATGCAATCCGAAAACAAAGGAAGTAGGTTACAGTACGCTTGTTCGCCCACTGCTTGAATACTGCTCAGCAGTGTGGGATCCGTACCAGATAGGGTTGATACAAGACATAGAGAAGATCCAACGGAGAGCAGCGCGCTTCGTTACAGGATCATTTAGTAATCGCGAAAGCGTTACGGAGATGATAGATAAACTCCAGTGGAAGACTCTGCAGGAGAGACGCTCAGTAGCTCGGTACGGGCTTTTGTCAAAGTTTCGAGAACATACCTTCACCGAAGAGTCAAGCAGTATATTGCTCCCTCCTACGTATATCTCGCGAAGAGACCATGAGGATAAAATCAGAGAGATTAGAGCCCACACAGAGGCATACCGACAATCCTTCTTTCCACGAACAATACGAGACTGGACTAGAAGGGAGAACCGATAGAGGTACTGAAGGTACCCTCCGCCACACACCGTCAGGTGTATGGATGTAGATGTAGATGTAGATGCCGTCTGTGTGAGGTTACTACATGTTGACTTCGAACAATGGCGGTGGTCAAATTAATGTTACTTCCCTGTGCAGTATTGTTGAAGATTTACGAATGTCACAGAAAGTACCATGGAAAATGCTGTATTCGTCAACATTGCTGCCGATCACTTGCACCCCTACATGGGCGATACCTTCTGCATTGAACATGGTGTTTTTTATGAGGACGTTTTACACGCACCACAAAGCTATAATCGTGCTAGAAAGGCTTGATAATCATGATACAGAATTTCCATTCATGTCCTGATCTTCGTAACTGCAAATTGTCCATTCTGTCAAATAAGTCCGGCATATTTTTGATGAGTAAATGAGGCATTTCCAACCCTTACTCGTTATTGTTGAGGTCTTCAGTCCTGAGACTGGTTTGATGCAGCTCTCCATGCTACTCTATCCTGTGCAAGCTGCTTCATCTCCCAGTACCTACTGCAACCTACATCCTTCTGAATCTGCATAGTGTATTCATCTCTTGGTCTCCCTCTACGATTTTTACCCTCCACGCTGCCCTCCAGTACTAAATTGGTGATCCCTTGATGCCTCAGAACATATCCTACCAACCGATCCCTTCTTCTGGTCAAGTTGTGCCACATAACTTCTCCCCAATCCTATTCAGTACTTCCTCATTAGTTATGTGATCTACCCATCTAATCTTCAGCATTCTTCTGTAGCACCACATTTCGAAAGCTTCTATTCTCTTCTTGTCCAAACTATTTATCGTCCATGTTTCACTTCCATACATGGCTACACTCCATACAAATACTTTCAGAAACGACTTCCTGACACTTAAATCTATACTCGATGTTAACAAATTTCTCTTCTTCAGAAACGCTTTCCTTGCCATTGCTAGTCTACATTTTATATCCTCTCTACTTCGACCATCATCAGTTATTTTGCTCCCCAAATAGCAAAACTCCTTTACTGCTTTAAGTGTCTCATTTCCTAATCTAATTCCCTCAGCATCACCCGACTTAATTCGACTACATTCCATTATCCTCGTTTTGCTTTTGTTGATGTTCATCATATATCCTCCTTTCAAGACACTGTCCATTCCATTCAACTGCTCTTCCAGGTCCTTTGCTGTCTCTGACAGAATTACAATGTCATCGGCGAACCTCAAAGTTTTTATTTCTTCTCCATGGATTTTAATGTCTACTCCAAATTTTTCTTTTGTTTCCTTTACTGCTTGCTCAGTATACAGATTGAATAACATCGGAGAAAGGCTACAACCCTGTCTTACTCCCTTCCCAACCACTGCTTCCCTTTCATGCCCCTCGACTCTTATAACTGCCATCTGGTTTCTGTGCAAATTGTAAATAGCCTTTCGATCACTGTATTTTACCCCTGCCACCTTTAGAATTTGACAGAGAGTATTCCAGTCAACATTGTCAAATGCTTTCTCTAAGTCTACATATGCTAGAAACGTACGTTTGCCTTTCCTTAATCTTTCTTCTAAGGTAAGTCGTAAGGTCAGTATTGCCTCACGTGTTCCAGTATTTCTACGGAATCCAAACTGATCTTCCCCAAGGTCGGCTTCTACTAGTTTTTCCATTCGTCTGTAAAGAATTCGTGTTAGTATTTTGCAGCTGTGGCTTATTAAACTGATTGTTCGGTAATTTTCACAACCTTCAACACCTGCTTTCTTTGGGATTGGAATTATTATATTCTTCTTGAAGTCTGAGGGTATTTCGCCTGTTTCATACATCTTGCTCACCAGATGGTAGAGTTTAGTCAGGACTGACTCTCCCAAGGCCGTCAGTAGTTCCAATGGAATGTTGTCTACTCCGGGGGCCTTGTTTCGACTAAGGTCTTTCAGTGCTCTGTCAAACTCTTCACGCAGTATCGTATCTCCCATTTCATCTTCATCTACATCCTCTTCCATTTCCATAATATTGTCCTCATGTACATCGCCCTTGTATAGACCCTCTATATACTCCTTCCACGTTTCTGCTTTCCCTTCTTTGCTTAGAACTGGGTTTCCATCTGAGCTCTTGATATTGTTACAAGTGGCTCTCTTTTCTCCAAAGGTCTCTTTAATTTTCCTGTAGGCAGTATCTATCTTACCCTGGTGAGATAAGCCTCCACATCCTTACATTTGTGCTCTAGCCATCCTTGCTTAGCCATTTTGCACTTCCTGCTGATCTCATTTTTGAGACGTTTGTATTCCTTTTTGCCAGCTTCATTTACTGCATTTTTATATTTTCTCCTTTCATTAATTACATTCAATATTTCTTCTGTTACCCAAGGATTTCTACTAGCCCTCGTCTTTTTACCTACTTTATCCTCTGCTGCCTTCACTACTTCATCCCTCAAAGCTACCCATTCTTCTTCTACTGTATTTCTTTCCCCCATTCCTATCAATTGTTCCCTTATGCTCTCCCTGAAACTCTGTACAACCTCCGGTTCTTTCAGTTTATCCAGGTCCCATCTCCTTAAATTCCCACCTTACTCGTAATCTACAGAAATTGCGTGGCCCCTTCGTGAACACTAATTACGTTGTTATCTTCATGCGGCGATGCAGAAAGCCTTGTAGGTAGACTACTGTTAATAGCAACATGCTCCGCGGCTAGTCATAATATTGCCGTTGACCCGTTGACATGCTCCGAAAGGAGCAATGGCAGGAGTGAAACAAATAATCATAGTTACATCCATCGTCTAACAGAGGAGTATAATAATATTAAGGTTTCTCAGATTACAAGGCTGTTCTGTCGGAAAGGTACAAAAAGAGAATATCACTGACAGAAAAGTTAGATCTACAGGTTGAGAGGGGGAAAAAGTACAAAGCTCATGGGAATAACAAAGTGCGACCGTGGAAAGCGCAAAATGCGGCTGGAGAAAGAAAGTTACGACAAAAGATATATGATGGAAGAATATCTGTGAGAGACATTACTGAGATCGTCGATGTAGTGTGGATAGAAAGGGAGTAGTGCAAGTAGAAAGTCAGTACCAAATCAACCGAACAAAAAGATCGAGATTATTAAGCTGGCGGAGTCTCCATGTGGAATAATAACCAAAACATAGAAATGACTTTGGTTTGTTCACTTTTTCCAAGTGCCTTGGGTGTTGATTACCTCACTGGAAGGAACTGAAGATTTTGTAATAAGTAAAAACGTGTTGTGATATACAGTGTCTGAGAGATCAGTTTAAATCTTTCTGTCATTATGCTGTTACGTCCATAAAATATTTGAGAAAGAAAATATTCGCACATAAACGATAAGAAATTTTGCACTCTTCTTCTACCTGCAATGAAGAGGCTTTCTATCCGACTACTCGAAGTTCTGCGTTGTAATGAGGACGTCTCTCTTGAGAAGCTCTTACCTGAAACAGAAAAAGAACACTGTTGTATTGACGCAGTCTCGTACAGCAGCATTATTAAAATTTTCTTTGTAATGTGTTATGAACTATGAACTGTGTTTAGCTGACGATAGCTCAAAGAAAATTCTGTTGATTAAAAGAATTTGCTAGATAATACTTCCTTGAAGAAATCAGCAATAAGGAAAACAAACTACGCCGTATGAATTTTTATGGAAATTCACAATACACATCTGGAATAAGCAGAAATACTGACAGAGCAGATGTTCTCATACACCGATACATGCATTATGTCATGTACATAACAAAATGAAGTGTGATATCAGTCTTCACAAAGAGATCACAAAGCCCTTTCCCATTACTACTTTAGTAATATATATATATATATATATATATATATATATATATATATATATATATATATATATATGCGACACGCTGATATTAAGACGATAATACTAGTTAAACTGATGAATCATATATATATGATACGCTGATATTAAGACGATAATACTAAATAAACTGATGAATCAATCAACATGAGGTTCAGTAAACCAGTCAATCTGTTATAGCCTAATAAAGTTGTAAATATAAGTCACTTTACGTATACACATCAACGACATCTGTGAGCATAAACTTAAGAGAATTGTTAAAAATATATATATATTATAGAAACTGAACGTCCCTGATCACCCATACGGTGTCTTAACGTGAGAAATTACAATGCGCAACAGAAATAAGAGATCACTTTTTCGAAACAGAGAAATAAGTTCATGTGACGTACAAGCGGGCTTAATTATGTCACATTGACACCACAATTCTGCCCAACGCCACCGTAGGCGTGTTACACGATGGGAAGGTCGTCACAACCCGTCTTACCCACATTTCACCCCTTGTTTTGGCGCCTCTGCGATGGAGGTCAGAACCGCGACGCCCAGAGTTGAAATCACGCCTTTTTCTTATAAACTGCACAGGAAAACATTTTATACACACCGCCACTCAGAATCGACATGAAAGCACTCAGGGTGGTGGCATAAAGGGCGTCAATGAAACCACCCCTTTCCTTGAGACGTTGATTCCCACATATTTCACGGTCAGGTGGGACCCGCAACATGGAGACGTCCTTGACAATCTTCGATACTTCTGACATTTCGCAGTGCGACCGCAATTTTTGCTCTGGTGTACAGGATGGCACCACTATTGACCGTTCAAAGACATTCGACGAAATTTCAACCTGACCCGAAGCAGCAAAGGGGTCTTATGCCTTTCCAGTGCTCTTGTTTCATGCCCTCCTACAGTGTGATCACGGAGTGGTGCGACATCGACACATGCGTGGATGGTACGGCGAAGTGTCCCTCTGAGAAACCCCCTCACGGTTCGACAACAACCTACGTCCACAACTAAATCTACATCGATACTCCCCAATCCACCCTACGGCGCGTGGAGGAGGTTACTCTGTACCACTACCAGTCATTTTCTTTCTTGTTCGCCTCGCAAATAGAATGAGGGAAGAACGACTTTCTACATAACTCCGTATGGGTAGCTTCCTTTGCGTATTGCATTCCTGAATTGTCAACGGGGGGGGGGGGGGGGGAGGGGCGGGGTGTCCTACAAATCCCCAACTATAACGCAGGGCTAAAAACGTGCTGGCAAGACCATTACAGAGTAGACGAATCCTTTTGCTGAGATCCTCCACTATGCTCCTAACCAAAGCAACCGATCAACTCCGGGAAGAACGCTGCAAATTCTAAGCTCTGCTTGCACCCCATGCCCGAGGCCAGCAGCCTTCATCACTCCCGCCAGCCGCCTGTACGAACTGAGGAAAGCCTCGAGAACCTATGCGACAGGCGTCGTTGGTGCCAAAATGAGCCACAACTTGCAATCGACTGCACCCTGCACGCTCCACAGATGCAGGCAAGGCACCTCCATATCTCGGATGAGGCTTCCAAGTGCACGCTGGCCTTCTCTCCGGCCCTGAACGCTGTCTTCCTAAGGGGCTGGCTGCATCACGCGTCTAAGGTCGGAGCTCCCGATATCTAGTAAACACCTCCCTCCTTGTGCCTGCTCGGAGCCTGCTGAAGGAGTGGCCACCTGTGCACTCAAAGGATGAATGGGCGAGACCATACCATTAGTCTCCACATTAGCCCTCTGCCTCGAGTGACGCAAACACATTACCATCTGGCATTCACTCTGCTGTGAGGGCGGATTCACTGCCTCCGGTGCTCTAGGAGATACCTTGGTAGCAGAGCCTGAGGGCGAAACAAGTAACACCTGAGGTGCTTCACGCAATGCGCCAGATTCTCAGCCACTGCTACATCCTGAGGCAGCAGCCTGAAGGTGATTGACCACAGCCGAAAGCGCATTCAGCTGTTCATGAACTGCTGCCAGCCTCGGTGCCACCCGGCCCCGTTTATTCAGAATTTTAAAAATGTGCCTTTACAGAGAAAACCTTCGAAGTAGCGCTAGACGCCTGCAGATAGGCAACAACTTGATACACCTCTGGTTTCAGTTGCCTTGCTGCCGGCGCCTAGCAGTTCTTCGAAGTTATTCTCTGTAAAGGCACATTTTTCATATTCTCATTATCCCCAGAGCCAAAATTCACATGGCTTTATATCAGGCGATCAGGCCAAACATCTGGAAAACGTCTGGAGATAACACGTTCATGGGAGGTTGCATTAAGCAGCTCTTCCATTAGGCGAGCGTCATGAGGGGTCCCATCTTGCACGAAAACAGTGGTTTCCACACAGTTGCGCTCTTCCAAAGGAGGAATCTTATGCTAAACAAGGAGGTCGTCAAAGTCTACCTGACAGGCCCTTTACGTGTATTTTCTTCTAAGAAGAACAGACTGAGTATAAAAATGCTGTGAATCCACACCATACAGTTACATACGGCAAATACAACGGCTCTTCGAGCACAACATGCGGTTTAATAGTACCCCAAATCCGGCACTTTTGTGTAGTCACAGCGCCTTTTAGTGTAAACTGGGCCTCGTCACTGCACAAAATATTGGCGAGCCATATGTTATCAACTTCGATCCGTGAAAGAAACCGAAGAGAAAATTCAGTTGCTGCGGATCATGAGGTTTCACTTGCTACACCGTCTATGTATTGTACGGGTACCAGTGTGCAAAGCTTTTCGTAATATGGACCACTGGATGCACAATTCTTGTGACACTGCACAACCACTAGTACCACCCAGGGCACATGCTGCGTGATCAGTCACATTGCAGCCACCTCGTCAATAACCACTGGGATATGAAGCCTTCCTCTCGCAGGCGCCACATCAAGCTCACCCATATTTTCAAATTTCTTTATCATCTTCTTTAAACCATTTAATGATATCGGGACTCTCAGACCTTTCAGTCGGCGGTACTCTCCCAACGCAGCGCTATTAATTGCTTCCGTTCGCATAAAAGAGTTTCATTAACAGCGTACGGTCTCTCTTCTCGGTAGCTATACTGTTCACCCATATTACGGCTTATCAAATGACAAGCTTAGATGCCATTCCGTCATACATGGTACAGCGCCAGATTTTCACCCAGTGGCCATAATTGTAACTAAAATTGTTTTTCTAGCATAAATCGGTTGCCGGCCGCGGTGGTCTCGTGGTTCTAGGCGCCCAGTCCGGAACCGCGCGACTGCTCCGGTCACAGGTTCGAATCCTGCCTCGGGCATGGATGTGTGTGATGTCCTTAGGTTAGTTAGGTTTAAGTAGTTCTAAGTTCTAGGGGACTGATGACCACAGCTGTTAAGTCCCATAGTGCTCAGAGCCATTTGAACCATTTTTTGCCATAAATCGGTTCCGTATTAACGCATTAGCGCATCTGCTAAGTTTAGCTGCCGTACGACAATTACAGCCCAAACTGAATTGCCGTGAGCAGTTGCACTGTAATTGGTCTCACCCGGTAGAAAGAAGCGAGATAAAGATCTTTGCGACTTGACACATCGCAGTTTAATAAGGCACGGCTGCAAAATACTAACACGAATGTAGATGAAGATGACATAGGAGATATGATACTGCGCGAAGAGTTTGACAGAGCGCTGAAAGACCTAAGTCGAAACAAGGCCCCCGCAGTAGACAACATTAAATTAGAACTACTGACAGCCGTGGGGGAGCTAGGCCTAACAAAACTCTACCGTCTAGTGAGCAAGATGCATGAGACAGGCGAAATAGCCTCAGACTTCAAGAAGAATATAATAATTCCAATCCCAAAGAAAGCAGGAGTTGACATATGTGAAAATTACCGAACTATCAGTTTATTAAGCCACGGCTGCAAAATACTAACACGAATTCTTTACAGACGAATGGAAAAACTGGTAGAATCCGACCTCGGGGAAGATCAGTTTGGATTGCGTAGAATTGTTGGAACACGTGAGGCAATACTGACCCTACGAATTATCTTAGATTAAGGAAAGGCAAACCTACGTTTCTAGAATTTGTAAACTTAGAGAGAGCTTTTGACAATGTTGACTGGAATAATATGTTTCAAATTCTGAAGGTGGCAGCGGTAAAATACAGGGAGCGAAGGCTATTTACAATTTGTACAGAAACCAGATGGCAGTTATAACAGTCGACGGACATGAAAGGGAAGCAGTGGTTGGGAAGGGAGTGAGACAGGGTTGTAGCCTCTGCTCGATGTTATTCAATCTGTATATCTTATATCTGAAGAAGAGAAATTTGTTAACATCGAGTATAGATATAAGTGTCAGGAAGTCGTTTCTGAAAGTATTTGTATGGAGTGTTACCATGTATGGAAGTGAAGCGTGGATGATAAATAGCTTAGACAAGAAGAGAATAGAAGCTTTCGAAATGCGGTGCTACAGAAGAATGCTGAAGATAAGTCGAGCAAGCAGTAAAAGAAACAAAAGAGCTATTCGGAGTACGTATTAAAATCCATGGAGATGAAATAAAAACTTTGAGGTTAACCGATGACATTATAATTCTGTCTGTAATTCTGTCAGAGACAGCAAAGGACCTGGAAGAGCAGCTGAACGGAATGGACAGTGTCTTGAAGGGAGGATGTAATATGAACATCAACAAAAGCAAAACGAGGATAAGGGAATGCAGTCGAATTAAATCGGTTGATGCTGAGGGAATTACATTAGGAAGTGAGACGCTTAAAGTAGTAAATGAGACTTTCTATTTGGGGAGAACAATAACTAATGATGGTCGAAGTAAAGAGGATATAAAATGTAGACTGGCAATGGCAAGGAAAGCGTTTCTGAAGAAGAGAAATTTGTTAACATCGAGTATAGATTTAAGTGTCAGGAAGTCGTTTATGAAAGTATTTGTATGGAGTGTATCCATGTATGGAAGTGAAGCATAGACGATAAGTAGTTTGGACGAGAAGAGAATAGAAGGTTTCGAAATATGGTGCTACAGAAGAATGCTGAAGATTAGATGAGTAGATCACATAACTAATGAGGAAGTATTGAATAGCATTGGGGAGAAGAGAAGTTTGTGGCACAACTTGACTAGAAGAAAGGAGCAGTTGGTAGGACGTGTCCTGAGGCTCAAGGGATCCACCAATTTAGTATTGGGGGGGGGGGGCAGCGTGGAGGGTAAACATCGCAGAGGGAGACCAAGAGATGAATAAACTAAACAGATTCAGAAGGATGTAGGTTGCAGTAGGTATTGGGAGATGAAGAAGCTGGCACAGGACAGAGTAGCATGGAAAGCTGCATCAAACCAGTCTCTGGGCTGAAGACCACAACAACAACATCCCGGTTATTTCTGTTATAACTGATATACTCTTGTCCTCAAATCGAATCGACTGGAGAAATTAAGGAGATTATGGTAGAAATTTATCTACAGGAAACGTGTCACCCAGAAAATTGGCGGGTACGTTTCAACAACACAGTACTCCCCACTTCCTTTTTGTAGTGGCGAACTGCCTCTCATGACATCTAGTGGTCAATCTCACAGTACTTATGGGTGTTTGGATACTTTTGAGCAGATAATGTACCATAAAAAGTTTAAACATTAGCCTGTATACCCTCAGGGCGAGTCTTTATTTTGTGTCATCCACTTTGTGATCCTATTTATGCGTCCTGTCTTTCACGTCGTCGTCCTAAAATGTTCTTGTTTTAATCTTCTTACGTCAGAGACTACCATCGGCGGCTTTTCCGCGACTGACGAGGGTCACAAGGGACAAAGCTTGGAGGCGACGCACCGCGGCGAGCAGGAGCCATCCCGCCCGGCCGTGGCACGTACCTGCCCGCCTCGCTGTTACACGGAATTACATCCACACAGGCGTAAACAGGTGAAGCGCCATTTACGGCGATACAATCTCGTCCAGAGAAATTTCTCGTCGGCAACTGAGAAAATTTCATTAAAACGGGAGCCTAAAATCGATATCTATAATTACTTGTAGCGCCTCCGAGCGTTAATTGCCCGACTTAAACTGATTTGGACTCCAGCGACGAAGATATTTCCGGCCAACCTGTTCACTTTCAGCGCGTCAAACCGGCAGCTGATCCCCGTAGTTAGGCTGCACAGCCGTACTCGTTGTTCGTATTTTATCAGAAAAGGCTGACCTCGTTTTGTTGGTATTAGATTCTAAATCTACATCTACATCTACATCCATACTCCGCAAGCCACCTGACGGTATGTGGCGGAGGGTACCTTGAGTAACTCTATCGGTTCTCCCTTCTATTCCAGTCTCGTATTGTTCGTGGAAAGAAAGATTGTCGGTATGCCTACTCTCTCTGATTTTGTCCTCATGGTCTCTTCGCGAGATACGTAGGGGGGAGCAATATACTGCTTGACTCCTCGGTGAGCCAGGCAGGGTACCCGAGCGGTTCTAGGCGTTACAGTCTGGAACCGCGCGACTGCTAAGGTCGCAAGTTCGAATCCTGCCTCGGGCATGGGTGTGTGTGATGTCCTTACGTTAGTTAGGTTTGAGTAGTTCTAAGTTCTAGGGGACTGATGACCTCAGAAGTTAAGCCCCATAGTGCTCAGAACCATTTGAACCATTTGGCTCCTCGGTGAAGGTATGTTCTCTAAACTTCAACAAAAGCCTGTACCGAGCTACTGAGCCTCTCTGTTGCAGAGTCTTCCACTGGAGTTTATCTATCATCTCCGTAACGCTTTCGCGGTTACTAAATGATCCTGTAACGAAGCGCGCTGTTCTCCGTTGGATCTTCTCTATCTCTTCTATCAACCCCATCTGGTATGGATCCCACACCGGTGAGCAGTATTCAAGCAGTGGGCGAACAAGTGTACTGTAACTTACTTCCTTTGTTTTCGGACTGCATTTCCTTAGGATTCTTCCAATGAATCTCAGTCTGGCATATGATTTACCGAATATTGATTTTATATGGTCATTCCATTTTAAATCGCTCCTAATGCCTACTCCCAGATACTTTATGCAATTAACTGCTTCCAGTTGCTGACCTGCTATATTGTAGCTAAATGATAAAGGATCTTTCTTTTGCAGCACATTACACTTGTCTACATCGAGATTCAATTGCCATTCCCTGCACCATGCGTCAATTCGTTGCAGATCCTCCTGTATTTCACTACAATTTACCATTGTTACAACCTCTCGATATACTACAGCATCATCCGCAAAAAGCCTCACTGAACTTCCGATGTTATCCACAAGGTCATTTATGTATACTGTGAACAGCAACGGTCCTACGACACTCCCCTGCGGCACACCTGAAATCACTCTTACTGCGGAAGACTTCTCACCATTGAGAATGACATGCTGCGCTCTGTTATCTAGGATCTCTTCAATCCAATCACACAATTGGTCTGATAGTCCGTATGCTCTTACTTTGTTCATTAAATGACTGTGGGGAACTGTATCAAACGCCTTGCGGAAGTCAAGAAACACGGCATCTACCTGTGAACCCGTGTCTATGGTCCTCTGAGTCTTGTGGACGAATAGCGCGAGCTGGGTTTCACACGATCGACTTTTTCGAAATCCATGCTGATTCCTACAGAGTAGGTTTGTAGTTTCAGAAAAGTCATTATACTCGAACATAATACGTGTTCCAAAATTCTACAACTGATCGACGTCTTAGATATACACTCCTGGAAATTGAAATAAGAACACCGTGAATTCATTGTCCCAGGAAGGGGAAACTTTATTGACACATTCCTGGGGTCAGATACATCACATGATCACACTGACAGAACCACAGGCACATAGACACAGGCAACAGAGCATGCACAATGTCGGCACTAGTACAGTGTATATCCACATTTCGCAGCAATGCAGGCTGCTATTCTCCCATGGAGACGATCGTAGAGATGCTGGATGTAGTCCTGTGGAATGGCTTGCCATGCCATTTCCACCTGGCGCCTCAGTTGAACCAGCGTTCGTGCTGGACGTGCAGACCGCGTGATACGACGCTTCATCCAGTCCCAAACATGCTCAATGGGGGACAGATCCGGAGATCTTGCTGGCCAGGGTAGTTGACTTACACCTTCTAGAGCACGTTGGGTGGCACGGGATACATGCGGACGTGCATTGTCCTGTTGGAACAGCAAGTTCCCTTGCCGGTCTAGGAGTGGTAGAACGATGGGTTCGATGACGGTTTGGATGTACCGTGCACTATTCAGTGTCCCCTCGACGATCACCAGTGGTGTACGGCCAGTGTAGGAGATCGCTCCCCACACCATGATGGCAGGTGTTGGCCCTGTGTGCCTTGATCATATGCAGTCCTGATTGTGGCGCTCACCTGCACGGCGGCAAACACGCATACGACCATCATTGGCACCAAGGCAGAAGCGACTCTCATCGCTGAAGACGACACGTCTCCATTCGTCCCTCCATTCATGCCTATCGCGACACCACTGGAGGCGGGCTGCACGATGTTGGGGCGTGAGCGGAAGACGGCCTAACGGTGTGCGGGACCGTAGAACAGCTTCATGGAGACGGTTGCGAATGGTCCGCGCCGATACCCCAGGAGAAACAGTGTCCCTAATTTGCTTGGAAGTGGCGGTGCGGTCCCCTACCGCACTGTGTAGGATCCTACGGTCTTGGCGTGCATCCGTGCGTCGCTGCGGTCCGGTCCCATGTCGACGGGCATGTGCACCTTCCGCAGACCACTGGCGACAACATCGATGTACTGTGGAGACCTCACGCCCCACGTGTTGAGCAATTCGGCGGTACGTCCACCCGGCCTCCCGCATGCCCACTATACGCCCTCGCTCAAAGTCCGTCAACTGCACATACAGTTCACGTCCACGCTGTCGCGGCATGCTACCAGTGTTAAAGACTGCGATGGAGCTCCGTATGCCACGGCAAACTGGCTGACACTGACGGCGGCGGTGCACAAATGCTGCGCAGCTAGCGCCATTCGACGGTCAAAACCGCGGTTCCTGGTGTGTCCGCTGTGCCGTGCGTGTGATCATTGCTTGTACAGCCCTCTCGCAGTGTTCGGAGCAAGTATGGTGGGTCTGACACACCGGTGTCAATGTGTTCTTTTTTCCATTTCCAGGAGTGTAGGTCTATAGTTCTACCTCATCCCGAGGTATTTGTCGTTTCACATCCTCCCATTAACCCAATCTGATGTTCTTTGGCTTCCTAAGTACATTTTTGTACTCTTTCCAGATCCTGCTCTTTCATTTACAATGAGATGACACAACACATGGGACAGCGATATCCACATATACAGACGGCCATAGTATTGCGTACACAAAGTACACTGTGTGGTCAAAAGTATCCGGACACCTGGCTGAAAATGACTTACAAGTTCGTGGCGCCCTCCATCAGTAATGCTGGAATTCAATATGGTGTTGGCCCACCCTTAGCCTTGATCGTTGAATCTAGTTGTTTGCTGTATTTTTATTTTGTCTTTCCACTGATTCTAAAATAATAAGTTAAAGAGAACTCGGCAGAATAAACTGCTTTGCCGTACGAGACAGTTAATTTTTACTTTCTTTGATGGTCGGCATCTCTTCATTGTATTATCCTTATATTTGGCTTCTATATCACTCATTGCAGTTGTTTCCTTTTTATTTTGATTTCGAAGAAATGTTTCCATTCGGCCAAGGTTAAAAGCTTTTTGCAATGTTCAGCAGCTAGTCCTCCTGACTACAAAACAGTTTGCGTTGTGCGATAAATGATCAAAAAGGGAGAAAAAAAGGCCAAGAAAGAGAAAAAGAATATATCCGTAAGATTTCTTACTGTAGCTATTATGGTTGCAACAAAAAAAATTGATAAATTTTACTAGAAGGCGCACGGTTTTACGAAAGGCTGCCGTGTGTACGTAATTTTAGGTCAAATCACCTGTAGTGGAGAGAAAATAACGCTACTGACTTGTCTCCGAGGAAATTTGCGGTAGCGACCGCTCTAAGTGAATGAAATCTTCACGGAAAACGTAGATCTCCAGCCAAATCGCTAAAAAGGGAGAAATAACTTAATCGTTCAGGAAAACGCGCGAGTTTCTCGTCAAGGCCTCCTCAGAGCAGCGCCGCCTCTGCGGATCTGTGCCGGCCATCGGTGGGGCCCCGGTAACGAACTAACAAGACGGCCGCTACAACGTGCCCGGCCGGCGGACAGGAGGCGCGTTCTGTTTGCTTTTAATTAACCGAAATCGCTCTCCGGAAGCGCTTTTCGAATTCCCCCGTTAATTAAACGACGGCGCGGGCGAGAGTTCATTTCGCTCCATTGGCGGCCAGTCGGACGCCAGCCGACCTTACCGCGTGCCGACGCCGGCGCTAATAGCACCGACATTGAAGACTCGTTCCCTGTCACCCACAGTGTGTGCCAACGGGGTTTCACCTCTACACCTTCCTACCATCTTATGTCGCAAGTGGCTCTTCAAAATTCACTGGGTCGTATTCATTGCTGCGTCTGTCTTCTGATCTGGAATCCGTTGGGGTACCTTATCGTACTTCTGTTTTCACCCACATGGAAAGTGAAAAAGACATAATTAAATGACCTGCAGCCTCTTTTCATAGCTACATTAATTACAAAGATATCGGTATCAACTACGCTTTTTCAGAGGTAACTATAATAATTTCTGCTGTTCGTATTTTAGTTGTAAAAGCGACGAATTAAGCATCTTTACACTTTCCAAAACCCGAACTTGGAATTTATCTGTTTTGAACATGAAAGCAACTGTTGTCATACGGAAGTCCGTGTTAGTATACGGAAGTTTAGCTTTAGGTCTATGCGGCGCTCCAACTTGAAGTTGGAATCTATTTACAAAAGCGGAATAGTGGAACTTTTTCTTAATTTAAAACTGATGTTATCACATTTGGCTAGATGTAGTTGGGAAGACACACTAATATTAGAGTAAAGGTCGTAGAATCTAAGGATGATTCACAAGTTAACTACTGTAGCAGTTCCACTCTCTTTTTCTGCCAGAGCTTTGAAAGGAAGATGCTCACCAAAATTTAAATCGATTTCTAAAACACGGAGTTGAAGTCTAAAGATTGTTAAATAATAACTTTGCATCATGAATTTAATGTCAACATACACATTTACATTGCATTAATTACGTAAGCCAAAACAACAAAAATGAAACCACAAACGAATGTAGTCATCAACACTTCCTTAAAATTCCATGTCATCAAGTGTTCGACGTGTTCATTGTCTGTGACAATACACGGTTGGATTCGTTGGTGCAAGAACTAAAGAGATCGAACATGACATTGCAAATCTACTTGTCGACTAAATCTATAAACAGAAGAAAAAAATAGTCAGAATAAACCACAACTTACATATTTTCTTATCGAGAGAAGTCACTTTTCTCGGTGCAATGAAAAAAAAGGAGAAAATTGTCTTATCCACCCATCAGACTTAATAACTGCGCGATTGCATCCCAGACCTATAGATTATTTGTACTCGTATGTATTGGAAACTGGACTACAACCATGTCCTCACATTCGAATGCGAAGATTTTAAAGAACATCTTTGGCACATTCTAGACATAGCTACGAGAGTATACCGATTCCGGTATAATTATAGACGTCAGGAATTACAGAAAGAACCAAACAAAGTATAAGAAGAAGTAAATGTCGCCAGAATAACTGCCTAAAGTTGGCCTTTAAGGCTAATAAATTTCTTGTCACAAGAAGGAGTCTGCCAGCAAACAAAACGAAACTAATATTGATGGAATCCGGGAAAATCTGATATAAAATGGTATGGGAGTTGACTCGCGACAAAGTGCGGCACATGTGAATCAATGGAGAAGAACATGTAGCAGCGTGTAGACACTTTGTCTAATCGCGGAATGAATGACAGTAAAGTCAGAAAAACTAAATGAAACTGGCTGTTGGAGATCTGAATCCTATTTCCCCAGGATATTTCTCTACCACATTTAGAAATATCATTCAAATTGGTTCGTTGGTTTTTTGGAGGTAAAAGGACCAAACTGCAAGGTCATCAGTCCCTTCATACTATTGTATCAAATGGTTCAAATGGCTCTGAGCACTATCGGACTTAACATCTGAGGTCATCAGTACCCTAGAACTTAGAACTATACACCTAACTAACCTAAGGACATCACACACATCCATGCGCGAGGCAGGATTCGAACCTGCGACCATAGCGGTCGCGCGGTTCCAGACTGAAGCTCCTAGAACCGCTCGGCCACCCCGTCCGGCCTATTGTAGCAAACCAGGAATAATCCTCAGCGGATGGATACAGATGGTAAATCCTGAGAAGTCTGATTGTAACCAAGAAACAGTAAGACAGAGATAAAAAGGAGGAGAAGTCGGAAAGCAAAGAGAAGTAGGAGAGGAGTGACTGGCAGTAAGATGGGCGAGTCACTCTGCCCAGAATGCAGTTGGAGAACCCCTGGGGCAAAGTATGCGGTTGGAGATGCACCATCTGCATCCGCCTAGTAGTAGCTCTCCCTCCGTTACCCCAATAAAACGAACAGCACAGACAAGATGATAAAATTTTTGGAAAGACGACACATTGAAAATGGCAAATATAAAAGAGCAAGGAGAATAACAAATTGGATGTGTAGGAGCCAGGCCAGACCATCGAGCAACACATATTGCAGACGCTATCAACCCCCCCCCCCCCTCCTATACCACGGAGTGTTCCTACAAAATTATATTATTTAACGTAACACACTTAAGATATGACCTCATGAACACAGAGTTGTGTGAAAACTAGCTTTTATTAAAATGAAGCTGTTTTATACATGAGAGTTCGCGTCTTTAAATAATCGAGGGGGAGGGGGGGCGTTACTTGTGATTCATATTTTCTGTCCCTAGCGGTTTGTACGTTTCAATCTTGATTCCAGATGCAATGGTCTGAAATGGACGTCTTATTATTCTGCCAGTGTTCAGTAATTAATGAACAACATTTTGCAAACTACCAAAAGTTGACATTTTACAAAATAATTTTATTTCTGTTGCAGATTTTGGTCCCTTTCAAGACCTTAATTAATCATATAACAGCTAAGATGGACAACGTGCGAAAAAAAATGTTTGTCCGGTGATTGTTAGCTACATTCGGTCGCTTACCGACGGCATTTCACTCTACTTTGTTAATAAACATTCACTGTTAAGTTCACTTGGAACCTCTTTCAAAAATAGTGATTAGCTACGTCGTAATGCATGGGACAGCTGTGTGTCGCCCAACGTGTCAACTGACTGCTTACTGGACCGAACAGTTTTCCACTGAGCTCCAAATGAAGTATGGACTCCATGTCAATACAAAGTAGCTCTTCCAAGCAACCCTGCAGCGAACAGGCTACTCGCAGAACAGCGATATACTGCCATCACGATTTGACGTACTTGGCCAAAGAGTTGGAACTACAGTTCGCGCAGTTTCGGTTCGAGGAAATTACCACTGTTTGCGCAGCTAAGGCGTCAGCGCATCTCCCGTGACGCTGCGTATTTCCACAGCTGCTCTGTAGTGCCGGCTGCAGGAGGGGGAAACATTTCCGTGCAGCAAATCACTGCGTGTCTGTCGCCTCGGGAGGGAGGGCGGAATTTCCGTCGGACGGCGACCCGACCCCTGGAGCAGGGAAGGAGCAGTGGGGAGTTCATTTTCATAACTGTCAGCCCGGCCATCCAACGCCGCCAAGGACGGGACTGCAACGGCAAAAAAAAGCACTCCTCAGCCGCGGCTGGGCCCCAGGTCCGCCGGAGTTCCTGTCACGCGATCTGGCCGAGGTATCAGCACTCTGTTAACTCCGACTAAGCTCTTTCCGAGGTTGTAAACGGACGATTGATAGACACTTAGCAAAGGCGCGTACGCATGCAGGTATTCATTTCCAAGAGACTCGCTTCTGATAGCAGCAAGTTTGCTGCTGTCGCACCTAGAACCGTGTCGAGGTGATCCTGCGCCTCTGTCAGAAGTGCCAAAGCTGTGCCCACGCCTCAGGCCCGTAAAAGCACCTTTCTACAATGTTTTCTACACTAGTTTACAAAATTTTATAATTTTCAAAGCAGGTTTAATAAAAATGAATCATTTTATAGAAAAAATAGCATTTCCCGGGTATTTATTTACGCCAATCTTCTTTTAGTCTATCTTCTCCTCCCTCCTCCTCTCTGTCCATGTCATCCTGCCCCTCTCTCTGTCCATCTACCCCTCCCCCCCTCTCCCTGTGAATCTCCTCCCCTATCCTTTCAGCGTTCACTTCCTCCTCCGCCTCTGTTATACACTACGTGACCAAAAGTATCCGGACACCCCCACAAACATACGTTTTTCATATTAGGTGATTTGTGCTGCCACCTAATGCCAGGTACTCCATATCATCTACATCTACATGATTACTCTGCAATTCACATTTAAGTGCTTGGCAGAGGGTTCATCGAACCACAATCATACTATCTCTCTACCATTCCACTCCGGAAGAGCGCGCGGGAAAAACGAACACCTAAACCTTTCTGTTCGAGTTCTGATTTCTCTTATTTTACTTTGATGATCATTCCTACCTATGTAGGTTGGGCTCAACAAAATATTTTCGCATTCGGAAGAGAAAGTTGGTGACTGAAATTTCGTAAATAGATCGCGCCGCGACGAAAAACGTCTTTGCTTTAATGACTTCCATCCCAACTCGCGTATCATATCTGCCACACTCTCTCCCCTATTACATGATATTACAAAACGAGCTGCCATTTTTTGCACCCTTTCGATGTACTCCGTCAATCCCACCTGGTAAGGATCCCACAATATTCTAACAGAGGACGAACGAGTGTAGTGTAAGCTGTCTCTTTAGTGCACTTGTTGCATCTTCTAAGTGTCCTGCCACTGAAACGCAACCTTTGGCCCACCTTACACACAATTATCTATGTGGTCTTTCCAACTGAAGTTGTTCGTAATTTTAACACCCAGGTACTTAGTTGAATGACAGCTTTGAGAATTGTACTATTTATCGAGTAATCGAATTCCAACGGATTTCTTTTGGAACTCATGTGGATCACCTCACACTTTTCGTTATTTAGCGTCAACTGCCACCTGCCACACCATACAGCAATCTTTTCTAAATCGCTTTGCAACTGATACTGGTCTTCGGACGACCTTACTAGACGGTAAATTACAGCATCATCTGCGAACAACCTAAAAGATCTGCTCAGATTATCACCCAGGTCATTTAATTAGATCAGAAACAGCAGAGGTCCCAGGACGCTTCCCTGGGGAACACTTGTGACCTCAGTAGTCATTAGACATCGTGAGATAGCAGAATGGGGCGCTCCGCGGAGCTCACGGACTTCTAATGTGGTCAGGTGATTGGGTGTCACTCGTGTCGTACGTATGTACGCGAGATATCGACACGCCTAAACATCCATAAGTCCACTGTTATCGATGTGATAGTGGAGTTAAAACGTGAAGGGACACGTATAGCACAAAAGCGTACACGCCGACCTCGTCTGTTAAGTGACAGAGGTCGCCAACAGCTGAAGAGAGTCGTAATGTGTAATAGCCAGGCATGTATCCAGACCATCACACAGCAATTCCAAACTGCATCAGGATCCTCTGCAAGTACTATGACAGTTACACGGGAGATGAGAAAACTTGGATTTCACGGTCGAGCGTCTGCTCATAAGGCACACATCACGTCGGTAAATGCCAAATGACGCCTCGCTTGGTGTAAGAAGCGTAAACACTGGACGACTGGACAGTGGAAAAACGTTATGTTTTATGACGAATCACGGTACACAATGTGGCGATCAGATGGCAAGGTGTGGATATGGCGAATGCCCGGTGGACGTCATCTGCCAACGTGAGTAGTGCCAACGCTAAAATTCGGAGGCTGTGGTGTTATGGTGTGGCCGTGGCACTATCACAGCACAGTTTTAAGCACCCTCTTACTTCCCAATGTTGAAGAGCAATTCGGGGATGGCGATTGCATCTTTCAACACGATCGAGCACCTGTTCATAATGCACTGCCTGTGGTGGAGTGGTTACACGACAATAACATCTCTGTAATGGACTGGCCTGCACAGAGCCCTCACCTGAATCCTACAGAACACTATTGGGATGTTTTAGAACGCCGACTTAATGCCATGCCTCACCGACTGACATCGATACCTCTCCTCAATGTAGCACTCCGTGAAGAATGGGCTGCTATTCCCCAAGAAACCTTTCAGCACCTGACTGAACTAACGCCTGCGTGAGTGGAAGCTGTCATCAAGGCTAAGGGTGGGCCAACAGCATACTGAATTCCAGCATTACCGATCGTGGGCGCCACGAACTTGTAAGTCTTTTTCAGCCAGGTGTCCGGATACTTTTGATCACATACTGTATTCTCCTCCCCATCTCTCTGCCTGTCTGTTCCTCCTCTGTCTGTGTCCATCTCCTCCTCTCTCTTCTCTCCCATTCTCCCTCTTCTGTATCTATCCATCTCTTCCTTTTCCTAACTGTGCCATCTACTCCCCACTAAATGCCTGTCGATCTGCTCGTCCTCCCCTCTCCCTCCACGCTATCACACTCACCCCATTAGGAGGCTAGTATTTCTTACCCCTACAGTATTTCTTTCCTGATTGTAACTAATATACGTACCAAATTTGCTTGAAATCGTTCCAAGGGTTTAGGATACTTTTTTACCCGTACCTTTGCTCGCACACACACACGTCAAACGTATTTCACACATGTTAAAAGTATTGCAAGTGTAGTTGTACATATATTTCACTTATATCTCTGGCGAATTTCGCCCTGCAGTTTCATTTTCACGCAGATTAATGTTTATCTTAGTGATATTGCCTGAACTATGTGTCGTCTTATAACATAAGTACACTCACTGGTATATCTAAATACTGTCTGCAAAATGTGTCAGGAATACAGTTAGTAGTAAAGAAGTAATAAATTAAAACGGCATGCTTCATGTGGCAATTTTAAATTTTACTGCATGAACAGCGAAAATGTAGTAAACACTAACGTTTTTCTTTTCATCATTTTGTGGGTGTTGTCAGTGATAAAACGTTTCGTGAAGGTTTGAAATGACGTGCTAAGTTTGGTTGAAATCAGTCCAGTGGTTTAGGAGATGTGGAACACACACACAAACATATATGTTTATACAGGGTGTTACAAAAACGTACAGCCAAACTTTCAGGAAACATTCCTCACACACAAAGAAAGAAAATATGTTATGCGGACATGTGTCCGGAAACGCTTACTTTCCATGTTAGAGCTCATTTTATTACTTCTCTTCAAATCACATTAATCATGGAATAGAAACACACAGCAACAGAACGTACCAGCGCGACTTCAAACACTTTGTTACAGGAAATGTTCAAAATGTCCTCCGTTAGCGAGGATACATGCATCCACCATCCGTCGCATGGAATCCCTGACGCGCTGATGCAGCCCTGGAGAATGACGTATTGTATCACAGCCGTCCACAATACGAGCACGAAGAGTCTCTACATTTGGAACCGGGGTCGCGTAGACAAGAGCTTTCAAATGCCCCCATAAATGAAAGTCAAGAGGGTTGAGGTCAGGAGAGCGTGGAGGCCATAGAATTGGTCCGCCTCTACCAATCCATCGGTCACCGAATCTGTTGTTGAGAAGCGTACGAACACTTCGACTGAAATGTGCATGAACCACATGTTCTAGCAGCACAGGTAGAGTATCCCGTATGAAATCATGACGGTGAATCGAGGAAGTACAGTACATACTGACGAAACTAAAATGAGCTCTAACATGGAAATTAAGCGTTTCCGGACACATGTCCACATAACATCTTTTCTTTATTTGTGTGTGAGGAATGTTTCCTGAAAGTTTGGCCGTACCTTTTTGTAACACCCTGTAGTATGTATGGATAATGGTTCAAATGGCTCTGTGCACTATGCGACTTAACTTCTGAGGTCATCCGTCACCTAGAACTAAGAACTAATTAAACCTAACTAACCTAAGGACATCACACACATCCATGCCCGAGGCAGGATTCGAACATGCGACCGGAGCGGTCGCTCGGCTCCAGGCTGTAGCGCCTAGAACAGCACGGCCACTTCGGCCGGCGTATGTATGGATATTATTCTAATTAACTATATTGATGAATTAATACTGCATAAAAAATTAAATATATGGTCCTAGTGTATAAACCGCAAATTGTAGACACCATTTTTAATTCTTGGGATCTTGGTTTGCCAATGATGCCTCAGGGACAGCTCAAAATCAATATCAGCGGACAAAGATGAGAATCTGTAACACACTGATGTGCCCAGTAGTCACGTACGGTTCAGAAACCTGATGCATGATTAATCGAAAAAAGGAAAAATTATCAACATTGAAAGATCAGTAATGAGGAATATATGAAGACAGTAGATAAAGGAGAACGGTGGAGGAAGAAGAACGAGGATCTATCATACTATTTACATGTGAATAGTGTGTTACAACATTGATTTGTAGCGATCTGTGCTTAGGATGTTAACGCTGGTAGCAGTTCACGTAATTTACGTCATTTCGCTATGTACAGAGCTTCGCACCCGCTTGATGTTTCTACAGTGAAAAGGCATAGTTCTGACGATGACGTGCAAATATGTCGGAGGATTTTAAAGTCTGGCATATGCTGAAGCAAAATCTTTTGCAGTACCACATGAAAATGGCACAAATGGCGAAACTAAGATTGTAAATAAATAATTTCTACAGTCGGCGAATATGATATCCTTTAAAAAATTCTACACGATTGTGAATCCCCACCAGGAGAATTTGATCACGTTCTTAGTAATTTCTCACGGAGCACTTGTTCACTTCCGCGGAAAACCAGTGTTCTGCGGAACACAGTTCGGGGAACTCTACTGTAAACTATTGCTGGCCTAACGCCTCTGTTTACAGCCAAGTTCGATTACCGACGCCCACTACGTCCTTTGATCTTCATTTTCTTTTCAGAGCTCGCACTGATACCCCGCGAAACGGAAAATTCCATCGACATTTTCAAACTCTTCGTGCATCCATAGTTGAAATGGAAGACAGTGGGACGTCAGATGGTATAAGATTATATTAAAAATGAAGAAATTTCTCCAGGTGTATTTAAGATGTCGATTTTATTTTGGCAACTAGTTTCAACGTTGTAACATCGTCATGTTATCGTCAGGCCTTATACAATATACCATACATACAACAACCAATGTGACATCAGTAATCTATGAGTTATTATGTAAACAAATATATTATAAACAAATTAGATAATGGACGAATTCAATAAAATTAATTACATTTTGACCGTTTTAATTAAATGCAATCATTCTGGAAATTAACAATTTATGTGGTAACAATAAGTACAAATGAAATTATATATATATATATGATCGTTTTTATTATAGATCAATGTCAAGCATTAAATGAAATCGGAGTATATATAAAAAACTTAGGTGACAAGCCGTACATATAATATGTATGTATAATTTCATTTGTACTTATTGGTACTACATAAGTTGTTAATTTCTAGAATGATTGCATTTAATGAAAACGGCCAAAATGTAATCAATTTTATTGAATTCGTCCATTGTGTAATATGTTTATAATGTATTTGTTTACATAATAACTCATAGATTATTGATGTCACATTGGTTGTTGTATGTATGGTAC